>NW_006399880.1:3096524-3125030 GCF_000299155.1 Elephantulus edwardii | reverse complement strand
GATAGGGAATGGCAAAGGACACACTGACAAAGGAGATTAATCAGAACTGGCTTTGACAAGCACTGTGGCAATAGGACAATTAAAACAGACTTTCAAGGGGCGAAAAAAAAGAGGAACAAACTGGGGGCGGGAAGGTAGAGAAAATAGTGCAACAATGAATTAATGGAAACCCAAAATCTCTGTAAATGTTCATTAAAATTAATGAAATTTAATTAAAAAAAATAGTCAAAGACCAAGAGAGTTATGAGATGACATCAAGCATATCATCCATGAAGAAAGCAAAAGTTCATCACAACGACAGAGGAGAAAGAAAAAACCAAAATGGATGTCAAAAGAAACCCTGAAAATTGCACCAGAGCATCAAGGAGCCAAAACAAAGAGAAGAGATACTGATGTAAAAGAGCTGAACACAAGATTCCAACGGGCGGCTTGAGAAGACAAAGCAAAGTATTACAAGAGAATGTGCAGAGACCTAGAAGTGGAGAATAAAAAGGAAAGAACTCTCAGTTTTCAAGCTGAAAGAAGTAGAAACAAATTCAAGCCCCATGTTGCAATACTTACAGTTGCTATGGGCAAAATTGTGAATGATCCAGCAAGCATCAAAGGAAGATGAAAGGAATACACAGAGTCATCATGGTACCAAGAACTAGCCAACACTGAAATATTTCAGAGGAAGGTCAATATGATCAGGAGCCAATGGCAATGAAGGAAGAAGTTCAAGCTGCGCTGAAGGCTTTGGCAAAAATTCAGGCCCCAGTAATTGATGGGATATCAATTGACATGTTTCAAATGACAGATGTAACCCCGGATGTGCTCACCAGTCTATGCCAGGAAATCTGGGGGACAGCTGCCTGGTGGACTGACTGGAAGAGATCCATGTTTGCTCCCATTCCCAAGAAAGGTGACCCAACAGAAGTGGAAATTATCAAACAATATCATTAACATCACATGCAAGCAAAATACAGCTAAAGGTTATCCACAAATGGCTGCAACAGTACATATACAGGGAACTTCCAAAAGTTCAAGCTGGATTTAGAAGAGGCTGCAGTACCAAGGATATCATTGCTGGTGTCAGATGGATCCTGGTTGAAAGCAAAGAATTTTAGAAGAATATCTATTTGTGTTTTATTGACTATTCAAAAGCATTTGACTGTGTGGATTTTAACAAATTATGACTACCATTGAGAAGAATGGGAATCCCAGAACACTTAATTGTGCTCATGCAAATTCTACACCTAGACCAGGAAGCTACCGTGCAAACAGAGCAAGGGAATACTTCATGTTTTAAAATTAATAAAGGTGTGCATCAAGGTTGTATCCTTTCTTCATACCTATTTAATTTTTTATGCTGAGCAAATTATTCAAGAAGGTGGACTCTATGAAGAAGAATGTAGCATCAGAATTGGAGAAAGACTCATCATCAAGCTTCATTATGCAGATAATACAACCTTGCTTGCTGCCAGTGAGGAGGACTTAAAGCACTTGTTGCAGAAGATCAAATACTGAAGCCTTTAATACAGATTGCAGCTCAATGTCAAGAAAACATAAGTCCTTTTCCCTGGACCAATAGGAAACATCACGATTGATGGAAAAAAGATTAAAACGGTCAACAATTTCATCTTACTTGGATCCATAATCAATATCGTTGGTACCAATAATCAAGAGATCAGGAGATGTACTGCCTTGGGAAAGCCTGAACTCAGGGATCTCTCCAAATTATTGAGGAGCAATTATGTCAGTTTAAAGATTAAGGTGCATTTGACCCACGTCATAGTCTTTTCTGCCACTTATTATGCATCTGAGGACTGGACAGTGAATAAGAGTGTCAGAAGAAGAATCTATGTCATTGAATGGTAGTGTTGGAGAAGAGCACTGAGCATCCCATGTACGGCCAAAAGAAGAAACAGATATGCCTTGGAGAAGGTGCAGCATGAGTGATCCTTGGTGGTAAAAATGATAAAGTTTTGTCTCATATACTTTGAGCATGTTGCAGCTATTCCTTGGGAGGAATATGCTTGGAAAGATGGAGAATGGTGGCAAAGGAGAGGAAGACTCTCAACCAAGTGGATTAATACAGTGACTGCAGCAATGGGCTTGAGTATGTCAGAGATGGTGCGGATGGCACAGGATAGGGCAGGGTGCAGATCTATTGTTCATACGGTTGCTGTGAGTTATGCTTGACTCTATGGCACCTAACAACAACAAGCCACCAGAGCTTCCTAGTAGGATCAATGTCAAGTGCCCAGGAGAGTTCTGTTAAGTGTCTGTTACCTGTATGAAAGGTCTTGGGGTTCATTTTGCAATGTAGGCCCCTCTAAGCTTTCTGCTCTTTCCAGCAAAACAAGTTCACACTCTGTTCACACACTGAATCCTGAACCACTCACCTCAACTCACTTCTCAAAACTGGAAAAGAGAATCTCAAATTGGGAGATTCTCTCTTGTCTGTCACACGACCAACTTAGATTGTCTTTCTCAGCGTCATATTTCTACCCTTTCTGTACTCCTTTGGTTTAAAAAGTGCTCTTCCCCTTCAGTCACATTCTGACGCAGGCTTACAGTGCTGGACCCACAGCCTGGAGACCCATCACTTAGAGCCCATGCCACCACTCCTCATGGGATCACCACCTTGCTCACAAGAGCTAGATGAACAGATCAACCTGATATGATCCTGGACAAACACGAGCGCTGTGGGACTCAAGAATAAGGCTTGGAAGCTTTGAAGATCTCCATGATATCCTTATACAAAGGCCCAGATGACATAGACTTCAGAAAGTGTGTGGTGCCCACAGTGTTGAGAGACTGAGAACCGGCTCCAATTATGCTCAGCTTAGGAATCCTGATCACCAGAACTTCCTCTATCCAGTCCTGAGACAGGCCTCAATGCAGTGGATTTTTGAGGCAAGGCCATCAGGAAGGTGAACAGGAACACAGAGAGAAACCTCACTACCAAGGAGAAAGAAGTGGAGAGTGGAATGGGTCCTTTTAGGTCAGAGATTCCTTCTAGAGATGGAGACCCAGATAAGACCAGCAGCAGGGAAGATGGCAAATTAGAAGCCAGCATGAGACAGTGCTTAATAAGAACTACCACCTCTCAAGGCCTGTATCGAGGATCTTCACCTTGACTTGCCACTGGACAGGTGGAAGTAGATGTCATAATTGGCTGTACTAAAACAGCTTTGTAACATTGATTCAGACTTGGATAGCAGGGCTCAACAAAGCTAAAGGCCTTTGAGCATGTCTTGAAAGTTGCCCTGACTCAAGAATTGCAACCTGTTTCCAACCTGAATTTGTAACCTGTTAACTTCCCTAATAAATCTCATAATCACCAAAAAAAGGGAGTGTGTGGGGAGGGGTAGTTTTAACTTAAATTAGTTACGAGTGAACCACAGAGGCTTCTTAAGAAGCTAGCCTGTCTCTGAAAAGAAAAAAAAAGAGAGAGAGAAAAAAAGAAGAAGCTGACCTGTTCAGTGCTATCCCTAGAGACCCAGAGATGAGCTTATAGTCTAGTACAAGACATCACAGTACAACAATATGGGCACTATCATGGCATATACCGAGGTCCCTCACGTGAATCACTAGCAGAGACTTCCCAGGTATGGCTGTTTGGCGGCGGGGAGCAGCGACATCCTGACGGTGGTAAGCACAACGGACACCACTCTGGGAACACTTCACAGAGCCAACTCAACTTCATTGGGGATTACAGTGTGCTTACACACAGGAAAGTAAACAGGAAGACAGGATGGGGTGTGTTTGTAGATGTGGAGTATGTGGATTGGACAGAAGAACCTCAGCTCGGTGCAGACCACTTCCAGCTCAACAGATGTGGCAGCCATCTTCCTGGGCAGCAAGTTTTCTCAGCCAGCACAGCTAAACACAGCTTTCTCTATCCGGTATTAAGGGCTGATATGGGCCAGATAGGCTTGCACTTATCTGGAGCTAGGCACTGGGCCCAGGCCAGGGGCCTCCCCCTCCCCAACACCCAGGAAGAGGTCCTTCAGCCAGAATCTGAAGGAGATGAAATAATGGAGGGGTGGGGGGAAGCCTTCTTAGATGAAGAAATAACATGTGCAAAGGCTACAAGAGGGCCAGTCAGGAGTGAAAATTAGAAGGGATCCCAAATGGTTAAAGTAGACAAGTGAAACGGGTTAGTGAGGAGTGAAGCCAAGGGTAGCCCTGGCAGTTTGTCCATCCTGAGGAACCTGGGCATTCTCCTGAGGGCAACATGGAGCCACTGAAGGGTTCTACAGTACACATCAGGGACCTAATTGTTAGCCTTATTTCAAATGAGAGAAAACTGAAGATCTAAAGAGTGGGTAGTAGGCCCCTGGTTACACTAGTACAAAGTGTTGACGCCAGTATTCAATCTTGACAATCTGAGTCCAGAGACCACACTCTCAAGTATGTTGTCAAGTATGTACATAGGTATAAATGTGTGCTTTAAAAAAAAAATTTTTTTTTAAATCCCTGCTTTGAGGGTGAGGGCTCAGCCAGAGACCTTACAGGCAAACTCTATTTAAACCCATTTAACAAGGAGCCTCTTAATGATCTCATTAGCCCAGACAGGGCCCTTAGGAAACCTGAGGAGAGGCCCTGCTTTAAATGGGGCCTCTTTGAAGTGGCCACCACCTGAAGCAGCCACCTGAGAGGGCTGGTAACAAAGCAAGCCTGTGAGCCCCAAGCCCGCTTGGGCAGGCGCCACGGGCCTCTCCCGCTCGGCAGACCCCGGCCTTGGTGTGGCAGGGTGCCCTGTTGGGTTTCCTTGAGCTTACTCCCAGCCACCCTCTCCACAGGCTTGTTCAGATTGGTGATCTGGCTGGCCACAAATGAGGTCATTCGTCATGATGGCGGCATCCAGAAGGAGCCTGTGGTGTTCTTTAGGCCTCAACCTTCAGATCTGAACTTCTAGGCTCCCCTCAGTCTTGGTCTGGTTTAGGGCTAGAGGTGCTTCTTGGCTTTTCCTGACTTCAAGCTTAACCTCCTCCCTCAACAACCCTCAGTTTCTTTTTATAAGTCCCCTTGTCTCTAAGCTGGCCACTTCCCTTCTAGCCACCCAAATTGGATATCCATGACTCTTTTTCAACTCCATGAGGGAAGTTGCAAAGACCCCAGCTGTACCTCCCTGTCTACTCTTAGCCCCTCAGGTGCCTGCTTCTCTGGCAACCTCTGTCTGGGTCCAGCATAAATTGGATCAGTGTCCCCACAGGGTCATGACACACATTTCCCAAGCTGTTTCAGCAAAGGTTTAGGGACAGCAACCTTCTGAGAAATAAACACCTGGTCAATTGTCCCTCCACAGGATATAAAATCCAGACAGGCAAAGAAACCTGATTCACCTTTCCAAAACTGCATGCTGAGGCCCTCCCAGCAGGCTGCAGCTGAGGCCCTTGACTATTAATAGTCAAGCAGCTGTTTGCCTCCCTGAATGAGACTCTTTATTGCAAGCTGCGTTGACAAAACAGATCCCATTCCTTCCTGCGCAGAATATTTGGGGGTGAGGGGGCTACAGTGAGATCTTCCTTCCTTCCAGGGAAGTTGAAAAGGTCAGCACCAAAGGGCCTTTAGCTGTGACAACCTCTTTAATCAGGAAGGCCAAGGTCAGGTTTATTCTCACCACCCTTCTTCCCTCACTTGCTCCTCCCACTATCCCAGCTCCAGCCAAAGGCACTACCAGTCCCTGTTTCTCCTCAACATTCTCAGTCCTCCCTTGTCCCAATCCCAATGTAGAACCTTCAAAGTCAAGGCCCTGGACGATGTCCACTGCTCACCTCATCATTCATGCCTTCATCTCTTAATCAGGGAGCTCTGGTGACCTAGGGGTAAGGAGCTGTGCTGCCATCTCAAAGGTAACAGTTAAATCCACCAGCGGTTGCATGGGAGAAAGATTGGCAATCTCCTCCTGTGTGGTTAAAGTGCCTCTGAAAAACAGAGAGAGGCTTAGCTATGAGTTGATTCCAACTTGACAGTATACAACAGCACCCCTTTTAACTACCTGTATTTGTGACTTTGCTCCTTAGCTCATAGCCTCTTCCTGCGTCTATTTCCTTTGCCTGATGTTCCCCTTTCCACTCTCCTTACGTGGCTTAGCAATTCAAACCCACTCACAGGTGCCTCAGAAGAGAGACCTGGAAATCTGCTTCCAAAAAGCCTGAACCTTAAAAACTATTGGAGTGAATTTCTACTCTGACACACAGAAGGCTACCAGGAAGCAGAGCATCTCCATGGCAACTGGCTTGGGTTTGGTTTTCATGTGGCTAATGGTCCTCTAAGGAATCCTTAGGTGCAAACAGTTAAACACTTTTACTATTAGTCAAAAGGTCCCCACTCGAACCAACCCCGGGAAAGGGGGGTGGGGCATGGTCTTTGGAGATCAGATTGATGATTTGCCTCCAAAAGGTCACAGCCTCAAGAACTCTCTGGAGCAGTTCTGCTCTGTCACACGGAGTAACTATGAGTCAAAATTGACTCAGCAGCACCTAGTAATAACAACAATGATCTCTTAAGACAGCTTGAAAGAGATCACTCCCGGAAGACTGTTCTATGGAAATGGCCTCTTTACTGAGTTCTGGGAAAGTAGAAATAGTAGGTCTAGCCTCCCAGGAAAGTCCCAGGCACCAAGGAGTCAGGCATCTTTGCATGAGAGTAGCCTGGGCGTGAGTTTGCTTTCTAACTACCCAAGGTGTTTTGTGCCCAAACTCGATGGAGTTTGTTGATGGAGCTTTCTTTGCCAGAAGGTGCAGAGACCCCTGGGAATGGGGCCAGGGAAGGAAGGCAACCTGCAAACCTTGGAGCTGGTGCTCTCTGCCTCCAGAAGGTTGGCTGGCTCTTCCTGCTTCCCTGGGCTTCAAAGCTTTCCTAAATTGTCTTCAAAGAAGAAACAATAATCCCTACCCAGCACAATATTTTTTCAGTCCCCAAAGTATGCTTACTTCAATGATTTCATTTGATCTCTCAGCTGCCTTCCCCATGGGCAGAACAGAAGGCTGTTCCTCGACTTGGCTGATGGGAAACTGAAGCTCAGAAAAGACAGATGACTTGTATAAGGCTGGAGAAAATTTGAGGACACACTGAGGCTGGAACCCAGGTCTCCTGGCTCCCCATCCAGTATTCTTATCACTTAGCCTTACATATATTGTTGTTGTCAATCCATCTAGTTGAAGGTCTTCCTCTTTTTCAATGATGCTCTACCTTTCCCCATATGTCTATTCCCAAGGACTGACTTCTCCTGACAACATGCCTAAAATATGTGACGTGAAGTTTCGCTATCCTTGCCTTTAAGGAGTACTCAGATTGCACTTTCTCCAAGACAGATTTGATTTTTTTTTCTTTTCTTTTTGTAGTCCATGGTCTGTTCAAAACCCTTTGCTAAGACTGCAGTGCAAAAGCTTCTATTCTTCAGTCTTTCATTTTCATTGTTCAACTTTCAGAAGCAGAGGAAATAATGGAAAATATCATGGTTTGGATTGGACCCATCTTCCTCTTTAAATGGACATCCTTATTTTTTAGCACTTTAAAGAGCCCCAAGATGGCAGATTTCTCCAAAACCTGTGTATTGATTTCTTGACTGTTAGTGCCATGGATATTTACTGGAGATATCAAGATAATAAACTCATTGACAACTTCAATCTTTTCTCCACCCATCATGATATAGTGGGATTTTTTTTTTTATTTTCTGGTACCAAAGGTTTATTGTTCAAAACGGCTTTTCTATCCGTTGACTTTGACTTGGCTGCATGGCTGGAGGCAGGAGCTCATATAAATAGAATGTATTAGTCTATCCACAGAGGAACGGACTAGTATTATCTTCCCACTAGGTTTAAATGGATCAGTTTCAGCAGCAGAACTGGAAATGAAGAATCCCAATACCAAGGAAAAAGAAGCAGTGCACATGCCTTGGGGCTAGAGATCTCTGTGCCAGCTAGACCAGGTCCTACACAAGAGCAACAAACAGCAGCCTCATCAGAGAAACAGAGACATGAGAACATGAGACAGAGCTGACTTGAGACTGTTGCCTCACAGAACCAGAGTCAGAGACTTTCACCAAGCTTGTTGGAGGACTGAGGGAAGACACCATAACTGGCAGGACTAAGGGAACTTTGGAACTTTGACCTAAGCCATGAGGCCCTGTGACTATGCTTGAGAAACTGTCTGGACTGAGGGATTATATCCTGCTGCCAACCTAAATTATAGTCTGTTAATATTCCTTATAAACCCTACGAGTATGAATATGATTCTATAAAGTGTGTAGTCATTGCAATGACTTTTAGACCCAGTAGACCAGTAAGATTGATGATGGAATTGTAGAAATAGGTGCAGGAGTGTGGGAGACTACGTCTGACCCTATAGGAATTAATTTTGTACTGTGAATATTGTTGATGAGGACAGCTCCCCTTTGTGGAGTTCTAATAACAGCCTTGGCGGTCCCCACATCACCCTTGCTCTTTTTACAGTTTTCAGCAACTCAGGCCTTATAAACAAACAACTCTAGGCCCACAACATATGAAAAAAAGCTAAATCTCAGTAGAATTCAGAGAAATGAAAATTAAGATCAGTGAGAGATATCATTTTTTTATCCATTGTTATTGTTGTTGTTGATTAACTTCGAGTTGAGCCAGACTCACAGCGACCCTATGAACAAAAGACCTGAAGCCCCTCTACAACTATCAACATTTATCAAAGTTCATAGAGTTTCCGGAGGCATGTGTTTTGGGAAGCGGATGCCACTCCTGCTTCCAAACATGCCATAGTATGTTATTGTTGTTATGTGCCTTTGAGTCATCTGCCATGTATAGTGACTCTGTGTACAGCAGCTCTGAACCCTTCTTGTCTTGAGCCAGTCTCACTAATTGTTGTTTTTGTTGTTATGAGTCATCAAATCGCTTGCGACTCATAGCGACCCTATGTACAACAGCCCTAAACTCTGCTCTGTCCTGTGCCAATCACACTGTCTCTGACACTCCCATCCCGATTACCCCAGTCACTGAATCAATCCACCCCATAGAGGGCCTTCCCCTCCTGTGCTGTCCCTCCACCCTTAGATTAGTAAAATTTATGCTATAGACAAGATACAGAATGATCTAGGAAACATCAAAAGAAGATGGAAGGAGTACAGTGAATACTCCTTCAATACCAGAAAGAACTGGCTGACACAGAAGAATTTCATGAAACAACATATGATCAAGAGGAAATGGTGATGAAGAAGGAAGTTCAAGGTGCCCTGAAAGAATTGACAGAAAACAAAGCCCCAGGAACTTATGGAATACAAATTGACATATTTCAACAAACAGATGTTGCTCTGGACACCAGGTTGTGCCAAGAAACCTAGAGAATAACCACCAGCCAACTGACCAGAAGAGATCCATGTTTATACCCATTCCATAAAAAGGTGATCCAGCAGAGAGTGGAAATTATCAAACAATATCACTAATATGGTAAAATCCTGCTGAAGATTATCCAAAGGCAACTGGAAAAGTGCATTGACAGAGAACTACCAGAAGGGCAAACTGGGTTCAGAAGAGGCTGTGGAACTAGGGACGTCATAGTCAATGTCAGATGGACCTTAGCTGAAAGCAGACCGAGTGTACCAGAGGAATGTCTGTGTTTCATTGGCTATGCAAAGGCATTTGACTGTGTAGATTACAACAAATTGTAGCTAACTTTGAGAAGACTAGGGATCCCAAAACATTTGATTGTGCTCATGCAAAACCTACACTCAAACCAGAAAGCAGTAGTCAGAACAGAGCAAGGTTTGAAATCAGGAGAGAAGTGTGTCAGGGATGTGTCCTGTCTCCATATCTTTCCAATCTGTATGCAGAACTGATCATTCTGGAGGCTGGACTTTAAGAAGATGAATTGATTGGAGGAAGACTCACCAACAACCTGTGTATGCAGATGACACAACTTTGCTTGCCAAAACTGAGGAGGACCTGAGTGTTTGCTGAAGAAGGTCAAGGACTTTAGTCTTCAATATGGATTAAAGCTCAACATCAAGGAAACAAAGATTCTTATCACTAGGTCAATTGGTAGCACCATGATAGATGGAGAAGACAATTTTAAAATTGTTAACAATTTTACTCGGTTCCACAATGAACATTCTTTGCACCAACAGTTATGAAATAAAAAACTGAATTGCATTGGGAAAATCTGCTGTCCAGGACCTCTCCAGAGGACTTAAGAGCAATGATGTCAGTCTCAAGACTTAGGTGCATCTGATACAGGCCAAAGTCTTGACATTTGCTATACATTAGAGAGCTGGACAGTGAATAAGGATGATAGAAGAAGAATTGAGGCCTTTGAGTTGTGGTGCTGGAGAAGAGTCTTGAACATACCATGGACTGCCAAGTGAACAAGCATATCTGTCCTGGAGAAGGTGAAACCAAGTTGCTTCTTAGAGGCAAAGACTTTGATGCTCCATCTCATATACTTTGGGCATGTGGCCAGGGCCAGGAAGGACCAGTTCTTGGAGAAGGACTTCATTCTTGGAAGGGTGAAGACACAGTGCAGGAGAGAAAGACCCTGGATGAGATGAATTGACACAGTAACTGGGGTAATGGGGTTAGGTGTGTTGGAGACAGTGAGACTGGCTCAGGTTAGGGCAGAGTTCAGAGCTGTAATGCATAGGGTGGCTGTAAGTGGCAGTCTACTCGACAGCACATGCAGTGGTTACACACTTAACTGCTAAACAAAAGGTTGTATCCACCAACCTCTTCAAAAGAGAAAGATCTGGCAGTCTACTTCCATAAAGACTATAGACTGCTTCCCAGCTGCATCTTGGACTTGTCTCAATTGTCCTGTGTCTGAGTTCACCTAACATAAACTACCTCCACCATGCCACCCAAGCCCAAAGCCACTGAGGTCAAAGTTGTGGTTCTGACAACTTTGTCAGATGTCTGCTCTGACCCTCAAGATTGACCTTTTGGGTCAATTGTCAAGGCTATTTAGGACTGGAACTGACTGAAGGTTATGATTAACATAACATCATTGAGATCAGACAAGTCCAGGTTGATGTGGTGCTTTCTGCTTCTGCTCTATCAAAGCCTTTAAGGAACCACCCAGAGACAAAAAAAAAAAGGCAGGACAAATATTAATCCCAGTGGCAATAGTTTTTTGGTGGGTTTTTTTTTTTTTTAGTTTTTTTAAAATTTTATTTTATTATTTTGTGTGTGTGTGTGTGTGTGAGTGTACCGTCAAATCAGATCTGACTGGTATAGGAGGAGATTGTCCCTCCTTCTCCAACAGAGCATCTGGGGCAATACAGTTTTTTATGAGATTGTTAGTGTTGTCTGAGTGATGTGACACTAAGCTTTATGCAGAGAATTCTCTGGAACTACTAAAGAGATACTGGGGATTGCCCTGTCTGTGGCCTGTAATGCTACTGGCTCCCACCCTGGTGACATCAATGATGGCACTGTGGAATGTTCGGCTAGCTAAGAACTACAAAAAGGCATGTTTCAGAAAAGGATCACTTGATTTTTTTTTTTAAATTGGCCTTGGAAAACCTTTAGGCGGCTTTACTCTGACACATCAGGGTCACTTTAAGTCAGAGTTAATTTAACGACATGAGACTAGATTACAACAAAATCATTGGTCAGGATATGGATCGATGAGGTACTTAAGGACTGCTGAAGGGAATGTTTATGGGGATAACTGATTTGGAAAACAATTTACATTATCTTGTAAAGGTCACTTTCCCTAAAAAAATTTCAAAGACAGAAACCCAACCTATTTCTGTGGAGCCAATTCTGACTCCTAGTCACTCTCCCTCCTACTAGTGTATGTTCCTACTGCTCCTTCTAGTATATACTTTCAGACGTGTGTACACCAGTTTGTACCATTCTTACCACATTGTTGTTGTTGTTGTTGTTGTTATTGTTAGGTGTCAACAAAGCAGCTCGGGACTCCTGGGGACCCCCTGTGTTACAGGGTGGCACTGCTCAGGGCTTTCTCGGCTGTAAGCTTTGCAGAAGTAGTTCACCAGGCCTTCCTTCCACGGAGCCACTGTTGCTGTTATTCTGTACCACTGAATCAGAACCAAACCATCAGTTTTCAGAAGCAGGATATTGAACAGGAGGAGATGGACCATCCGTTTGCTGCCTTTGGGTTGGCAGCATAGCTTCTTCTCACTGAGCCGCCAGAGCTCCCTCTGGAGCCACTGCATGGACTCAAATCCTTGTCCTTCAGATTAGCAGTAGATCATAGACTACAGGTATGCGTGCCACCTGGGCTCCTTATTGTAACTCTATCAATTGTTAATATTTTGAAATGTTAACAAATTTCATTTTTGTTTTAGACATTTTTTTGTCTTCATTTTAAATTCTGTTGCTGTGTCTGTCACATCAAGTCACTTCTGACTCACAGAGACTTCACGTGTGCAGAGCGGAACTACTCCATAGAGTTTCCAAGGCTGTGACCTTTGGGAAACAAATCACCAGGTCTGTCTTCCAACGTGCCTCTGGGTGGGTTTGAACCACCAACTTTTTGGTCAGTAGTCAAATGTTTGACTCTTTGTGTCACCCAGAGTCTCCTCTGAAACACTCCACGCCTGTTGGTAAATAGCTACCACTCCAGCCCACACATGGCCCCTTTTATCTCTGGCCACCCCAGCCCCTGCCAGGGGACCTTCCTCTTCAACGTCCGGCAATTAAAAGGCTAGCAACTGGCTTCTTAGACTACCTTTAGGACCATGATCCAGCTCCCCAGGGTTAATTCTGATTGCCTTTCAGGTTGTTTTATTTTTTTATTATTATTATTTACACTTGGGAGATACTCTTGCTTACATGCACCAAGAGAAATGTACAAGTTTATTCATAGCAATAATGTTCTCAACAGAAAATACCACAGGAGCCACAATAACAAAACAACTATAAATAAACCAAGTATGTGGACAAGTCATCTGAGTTGCTTCCTTACTCTGGTCAGAGACGTTCCTCTGAGGTCCAGGGCAGGTGGAGGTGGTGGGCCCAGGTTAGAGTCTGCTCATCATGGTGGGAAACAGCTCGGCCGTGGTGTCACGCACCACATCATTATTGTATCTTATTTACCAACCTAGAAGTTAACAACCTTGCCTCCTATCTGAGAGTCTAGGGGTTCAAGTCCACCCAAAGGGGCCTTCAAAGAAAAGTTAGATAATCTGCTTCTGAAAAATCAGCCATTGGAAACTCTGTGGAACACAGCTACATTCTGACGTACATGGGGTCACCATGAGTCAGACGCAACTCAATGACAACTGGCAAAGATTAGTTCCATTTGAGGAAACTGACCCTTGGAGAAGTGGTGAGACCTGCCCATGCTCACTCGCTATGAGCTGAAATTTGAGATCACATATACTTGATGCTAAAGCCTGAACTCTCATGCACCTCTGTGGATAATTACCACACATTAGAAGTTCCTGGGGCACAGAAGATTTTCCTCTTGGTAACCCCTTACCTAGCACAGGGCCAAAAGCTTGTAAGATGCTCAGTAAACAGAATTAGTGAAAAGATTAAGCATGTGAGCTGAGCCTCTGCACTTGGGCTTGTTCCCTGTTTATCTTCTTCCTGGTCCCTGAATCCTAGGTCCCATGGCCATCTCTGTCCTAAGTCCTCTTGCATTCTGATCTTCTTGAGACATGGTATCTGAGAAGCCCCTACAATTTAAACACAAAGGACAAGACCTAAGCCTTTGTTCACTCAGTTAGTCTTCATATCTTGTTCAAGCACCTGCTATGTGCAAGTACCAAAAAGAGCTTGGAATCATTGATGACCAGCCATGTCCTTATTTTCTGGGGCTCACAGCCTGCCTTGAATGACCTCCCTCCTTAAAAAACAAACAAAACAAAACAACCCAAAACCCAACAAGTTTCCCTTGAGTATCCAGATGTTGCAAGGAAGCTCAGGGACCTGCTCAGTGGGCCACAGAGCAAGCGGGGTAAATCAGGGTGACTGTGGCTTGTAGCTACGGTTGTCTCCTTCTGCCTCCAGTTACCTTTGCCTGAAGAAGAATTCTGGTTTTGCTCTGGAAAAAAGGTATAGCTGAGGGTAATTCAGTGTGCTCATTGATTTGTTTGGTTTCCTCAATCTCTTTAACAAAAATAAAGATGGTATGTTTGCCTAAAGAGTGGCAGGCCCCACCTGAGACGTTATTATTACACTTTCCAGAATTAGAATCACATGGTTACTGCTAGTGGTTTGTGTGCCTGAGGCAAGGAGGGGAGTGCTAGGTAGGATTAGAAACCTGATTCCACTCTAATTCTCCGAATGACAAGCTGTGTGATATTGGAAAAGTCATTTAAGCTCTTCAGACCTCATTTCCCTTCCTTATGAGAGTGAAAGTTAAACACACATAGGAAGACTTCTCCAAAGTGCTGATGAGCAATGCTGTCAGTTTAAAGACTAAGGTGTAGAGGTGAAGTGTGAGGAGGGGAGGCAATCACTAGGATGAGAGAGTTTGATGGGTGGAGGGATGGAGTGAAGAAATTAGGATGGATCCAATGGGGACCTGAAAAGACTGGGTAATAATGGGCATAGATCAGTGGTGACTAATTTCATAAAACACCGTTTGTATGAATGATCCTAAGAAACGCAATGTGAAAATGAAGGAATGTGTGAAACACACAGTACAAGAATGAAATACGATGTATGCAAATTTTTATGCAAATCAATTTAAAATAAAATTTTTAAAAAGATTAAGAGATGCCTGATCCAAGCTGTGATCTTTTCAATTATTTCCTACGTACCTGAAAGTTGAACAATGAATAAAGATGACAGCAGAAGAAGAGATGCCTTTGAGTTGTGATGTTGAAGAAGAGTGTCGAGTATCTCATTGTCAAAAAAATAAACAAGTGTGTCACGGAGAGAGGGAAACTGAGTGTTCCTTAGAAGCAAGGCTGGTGAAACTCTCTCACATACTCTGGGCTTGTTGTCAGAAGGGACCATTCCTTATAAAGACATTATGCTGGGAAAGCCGGAGGGTCAAAGAAAGAGAAGAAGAAAAGATTGTTTGATACAATGACTGTACCACGCAGTATGAGCATGTCGGAAAGTGTGAGGATGGAACAGAACAGGGCATGGTTCAGATTCACTGTTCACAGGGGAACAATGTGTTGTAGTTGACTTGATGACTCCTAACAACAAAGACACAATTCTCACTTTCATGATTTCATTTTGCTCCCTAATATCCTGTGTTGGTGTTATTGTTACCATTGCTGTTACTGCCATCAAGCCAATCCCCCACACATATGTGTGGCCACTACATAATAGAAACTGAGTCCCATGAGGTTTTCTTGACTCTAAGGGAACTCTAGGGGTATTGTCTCAGACCAACAAGTTGTGCTGCTAACCTGAAGACCAAGCATCCTCACAGTTCAATGCACCAGCTCCGTGAGAGAAAGATGGACAGTCTACTTTTCTTAAAATTTACAGCCTCCAATTGGGAGCCAGTTATGAGTTGGAACCAAGTCAACAACAAATTTAAAAAAAAAAAATAACTAAGCCGTTTACTGGGGCTTTCTTTCATGGACCTTATTGGTGGGTTTCACTGCCAAACTTTAGGGTAGAGAACTGGCCAATAGAAGGAGCTCTGGTGGACTACTCATAAGGAGTTGCACTACTTATCCAAAGGCACTCAGTTCAAATCCACCGGCTCCTCCACAGGGGAAAGATGGACAATCTCCACCCATGTGATTCACAACCTCTGAAAACATGCTGGAGGGTCTGCTCTGACTCAACAGCCCATAATGATAACAACAAACCAGCAAATCACAAACGGCTTGTATGACCTTCAACATCTTCAAAGAAGGCATTTTGATTCCAATTTCCTAGGTAGTAAAATGCAAGTGAAAAGTCATACTCAACTCAATGGCACCTAATGACAACAACATTTCTATCCATAAGCATTTCCATTTATTAAGGGAGCTCTGGGGGCCTAGTAGCAAGAAGCCGCACTGCAATCCCAAAGGCACATGGTTTGAATCCACCAGATGCTCCTCTGGAGGAGGGGCAATCTCCTGTGCCAGTCGGATCCAACTCAACAGCACACAACAATAACAACAAAAGTGGAAGAAGTTCCTTCCAGGCCATCTAACCAAGAGGCAGAGGACAGACCTGCACCAAGGCTCCTGATCCTTGCCTGTTATCCTTTCGGCCCGAATAGGAATGTACAGATACCTTTTAAAACTTCTCACTGATCTGAAGACTATATGTGCCCAGTGATCATAGGGGTCCACGGGTCTAAATTGAAAACCTTACTCAGTTTGATAGACAGCATCTCCTGGGTTCTTTTCAGAGTGTTGTGATGTTGTCAGGTTTGCACGGGTCAATGTTATCAGAAAGGCAAACACCAGCACGGGTCCATGTGGCCACCCAGTGTTATAAACAGACATCCAGGTGACCAAATAGAATTTTTAATGCTTTTGGAAAATCATAGAAATGAAAAGATTAAAACCTTAAAGTACTTGTGGGGAAACTCCATCCGCTCTCCAGTTTGAGATTCTTTCAGCCTCCTTCACACAGCCTGGAAGCCCCTCCCAGTTCTAACAGTCTTTGAGTTTCCCTGGTAACCATCTGCTGGTGGAAATGACAATTAAGCTGTTCAGCTGCCTGGTTCACTTAGTTCCCCCATTACGGCTGTGTGCCAGGGTCAGCAAGGCCTGAATCTACCGCCTGCAGTAAATGACATGTCAAGGGAAGACAGAGCTTCCCAAGGTCAGAGACAAGTGTCAAAAAAACAGAAAAGAAAAAGCATAACTGGATGAGCACCATTCATCTATCTGCTCCCTCCATCTGCTAATCTCTCTGTTCCTCAGACATTAACTCTTGCCTATTGTATTCCAGGTCCTAGATTAGGGGAGAGAAGACTGGGTTAAATGAGGAGGAGGGAGTAAGGTTTACCATAACGTGTAGATTTGAGACAACCGTCTGAAACATTTTGTTGTGATGGGTAGCTAATAAAAATAACCAAAACCAACCACCACAGTATGAATAATCAATCAGTGACTATCAATGATAAGGAGTTCCTGAGTGGAAATTTGTCCTCTTGACATCTCTAGTTTACAAGTGAAGAAGCTGAAGCCCCAGGTGAATATTTGACCCCTAAGCTCACCTAACAGAGCTCTGGTGGCATCATGCATACATAATGTACTGGGTTGCTACCAAAAAGGTAAACAGTTTGAATCGACCAGTTGTTCTTTGGAACATGATGGGCAGTCTCCTCCCATTAAGATTTATAGCCCCAGAGATGCAGTGGAGGATTGCTATGAGTTGGAACTGACTGAAAGGCAGGCAGCTTGATTTTTGTGGTTTCAGTTCCCTCAGCCTAGTAAAAACTCTGCATTAATTTCCACCCTGAATGGCTCAGTTCAACCGGCCATGCTCCTAACACTGTATCACAAGGCTTCCTGAAGACTTCCTGGCTTCCCCAGCAAAGCAGCCCCGCATAATGAGGACCAGAGTCCCTGAAGTACACAGTAAAAGCACTTGGCTGCTGACAAAAGTTTGGAGGCTTGAGTTAGACAAAAATACCTCAGAAGAAAATCCTGGTGATCTTCTTCCAAAAAAAAAAAATCAGCGGTTGGAAACCCTAAGGAAGACTGTTCCTCATTCCACAGAGCCACTACCAAACCACCACTTTTTCATCAGGAACCAAGTGCTTAACTGCTGTGCCACCAGGGCTCCACACTGACATACGTGGGATCCTTGTGAAAAGGCCTTGATGCAACTACTGGTGGTACCGAGAACTGGAATAAGCCCAATCACAGAGTGAGAGATTGATGCTGCCGGTTATGTTAAAATGCAGAGCTTTTGTGCATCAAAAGACGCCATTAAAAAAAAAAAAAAGAAAGACACGGTACACTGGCAGAAGTCAGTAGCAACAAAGAATTCAAGCGCCTACAAATCAATAAAAAAAGGCACAAACAACGCAGTGGAAACATAGGCAGGGCATACAAAAGGCAATAATTCACAGGAGAGGAAATCCCAACAATCAGTAAAATTATGAAAGGTTTCATCCCCACTGATGGAGGAAAAACACATATTAAAAGCACGAATGAGAGACGGTTGACAGTCATCAGAGTGATCAAAATTCTGAAGTCTGACAATTCCCAGAATAAGCTCAGAAGTGGAATGACAGGAGACTTGAGAGGCCGGGAAGCAGTGGCGCTGACACGCCTACCCGCGGAGACTCCGCCCCAGGTGCGCACACAAAGCCACGCGCTTCTGAGGAGGCTCAAGGCCGTGTGCGTTCTATCGTGGGAGATTGGAAGAAACCCAAATGCCCATCACAGGAGAATGCACTAACAGATTGTGGCACATTCCTGAAGTGAAATGGATGGGGGCAGTGGAAAGGCCTGAGCTGGAGTTCTGCTCATGAGCACGGGTAAATGTCAAACAATGTTGAGTGGAAAAACACAAGCTGCAGAATGATATGAATAATGTGATGTTGATTACAAAACTTTTTAAAAACTGCAAAGCACTATTTTATTTCATTACTCTATATACCTATGTAATACAAATGCAGAAATATACAGGTCAAGGCATGCCAATCTCAAGACCTAGTGACTGTCTCTGAGCTGCACGGGGAGAAATGCAATGAGACTCTGCCACGTTCTATTTTTGTAATGGTTTAATTCACTTTCTGTGTTGCGGGAATATGAAAATTGTGTTTGTCAATGAAACCTGTTAAGCAAAAGGTTAAGATTTCAAACCAACGAGCTGCTCCAGGGGAGAAAGATGTGACCCCTACTTCCATAAAGATTTACAGTCTTGGAAATCTCACAGAGTAGTCTGTTCTATCCTACAAGTCAAAATAGGAAGCTCTGATGGCCCAGTGGCAAGACCCTGTGCTGTCGACTCAAAGGCAAGTGGTTCAAATCTACCAGCTACTCTGCAGGGGAAAAAAATGGGCAATCTTCTGCAATCTTCAAGCAGTTTCCTGCCTCTGAAAACCCTCTGGAGGCTCAGCTGTGAGCTGGTTCTGACTTCATGGTCCACAACAATAACAAATGCATCAGAATCGGATAGATGGTAACAGGTTTAAATTTTCAGTTTATGTATATATCTCTGTATTTGTTCATATGATTAAATATTTTTCTTTCTTAAAAGGCAGGGAGCTGGACATTTGCTCTAAGATCAATTATCTCTCAAGTTACTGATCTCGGTTAAAAAAATATCTTCGGGAATTTGCCTCCAAGTCATTGCACCTCATTCTGTTCCTTAAACACCCACGTGCAAGCCCAGTTATTGATGCCATACACCCCAACTGACTCCTGTTACTAGTAGCTGGCTGCATAGTTTGGCATCTGCAAACAGGAGGCCACATCCTCCAGCCACCTCTCCAGCACCAATCCTTTCTTCACTCCCCGCCGCCTGCTCTGGCCAACATCCCATCTGGCCTTCTCAGGGAATCGTGGTTCACATATGAAGTTCTCTTCTATAAAAAGCCCGTGATAATGCTAGGGTCAAAGAAGGCTCAGAGAATCCTAGCCTGGTTCATCAATGGGATGCTCTCTGCTGACCAGGGGCCAAACTCCACAAGAGATGCTTCTCAAGGAGAACTGAGCTGACAGCTGTGTGCTACTCACTTTCTGAGCAGCTTTGGATCAGTGACGACCTCCAAGCTCCTCCACAAGTAACCTGGAGGAGGTTTCTGAATGACCTTGGTAGTTCCAAAGACCTGAAGGTGTCAGAATCCACTGGGGCACTTTTAACAACACAGATTCAAGGGCCTCAGCCTGAGAATTGCCTGGAAGCTATGTTTGTTTCTATGAAATTCCCAGGTGATTCCAAAGCACAGTCAGGTTTGGGATTCACTAGATAGTCAGCCCAGGTTGGATGCTCACATACATGACAGAAGTCTGTCCACAAGTCCTCATTTTCTCTCCTCACCCCCAGTGCTTTCCTGTATCCTTGTTAATCATCACCCTGAATAGTTTATGCCAAGCAGGGTGCTGGGTGAGAATGCAGGAGCAGATGAGCTTCCAGAACACGGCCCCTCGCAGCCTCCCACTCCTTAGTAACTAGAGGAAAGCTGAGAAAGAAGGCGGCAGGCGGGGAAGAGGGGGGCAAACACTCGAACCCCTCCAAAGGTGGAGGAGGGTCTGTCTAATGGGGGGACTCAACCCATCTGCTGAATTCCTGTTCTTCTGCCCCAAAGCTCCTTGCCTGCCTCTACTGATATCAAGGCGGAAATGGCTGCAAACCACAGAATTCTAGAACATCAAAGGCAGACCAATGTTTCCCCGGTTGCAACCATTCACCACCGCCTTGCCACCTGTACTTTTATTTAATTGGTACTTTCTTTTATGTTGAATCACTCTTTTTTTACTTGAAAGCCTACTTTAGACCCATCCTAAGCAATAATACCTGTGAAATAACAGGTTTGATGTGCTTGTTATTTTTTGTCTAATACACATTAAAATAAATGCATAGTGATTTCGATTTTAAAATGTCCGTCTGTTTATCTCCAGAAATCACTTGATGTGTCATCAGAGGAATGCACCACAGTTTCAGAAACACTGAACTCATCTGACCCCCTATTTTAAAAGATCTGGAAACTGAGGTGAGGGAGGGGAGGGTCTTGCCAAAGGTCAAGCCACTGAAGTTGAATCCTACAATCCCTCAAGCATCCAGATTAGAGATGAGCCCCAAGGCACCCTGGTGATGACCTTGACCTCTTGAGAGACCTTGCTCTGGTTGTGTACTGCCCCCTCCTGGCAGGTCCTGCTGTGGCAATTGTCCTAAGACAGAGATGGCTCCTCTGAGAAGAGCCATTAGGGAAGTCACCGTTGAAATGGTGCATTTCCATTTTGCTTTGAAGGATGAGCAGAAGGTCAAACTGCAGAGAAGGAAAGAAAGATTGTTCTCTCCAAATGGCAGGAAAGCAAGAGAGATGTTCCCAGGACCATGTGCACTCACTCAAAAGCTGGTCGCGGGTTTGGATGAGAGGAGAAACACTGGGGACAGACTGGGTCAGGCTTTGAATGACAATGAAGAAGCTGGCATTTCATCCAGTGGTCATTGGGTGCCAGAGAGTTTTGATAAGCAAGGGAGTGATGTGATGTCAAAAACAGTGAGTGGGCAGATGAGCAGAGAGGGTGAAGCCAGAGGAAACCTGGAGGAGGGAGAGAGATGGCAATAGTCCAGACAAAGAAGGCCACAGGCCCAGCTCTGCCTCCAACCCGCTAGGGACCTCACTGAATGTCTTCCTGCCGTGAGCCTGGTTCCTTACCGGTAAGAGAGGAAAGCTGGGCTGGGTGCTCTCCAAGGACCTTTTCAGCTCTAAGTCGTTAAAACATATAAACAAAAAACTGTGCTAGTGAGACTGTGCATTGCTATTATTCTGGCAAATAATCTGGCTTCAGCTATTATGAGGGAAAATACACATCCCCTCTGGCCCATTTTTTTATTCCGTTTTACAGAATTCAAAGCTTCAGTTTGTAAGAAACAGTACTGTTGTGTGAGGCAAGGGGAATCCACCCTAAAAGTGAAGGGATAACATGGCTGGTTGTCTATCAAGAAACCCTCTGGCGCTGGCACTGTTCAAAGCAGGCTGGCTTCTAGAGCCTGTCCTAATCCTGCCACTTACTCCCTAGCTGCTGGCCTTGACAGCTCCGAACCTCATTTTTAAACCAAGCTGGTAATCATTTCACGTGCACCATACAGTATTGTGAAGGTTAAACTGACCAGGTTTTTTGAAACCTTGAAGCAGGACAGGTCAACTGGCCATAAACATCCACTAATGTGAGCCACTGGGTGTGGTAGACCCAAATATCCAGAGCAAAGTCTGTAATAGGTTCTCATGTGGGGGAAAAGCGTGTTGCAGAGTTGTGGGCTTTGTATGATGCTCTTCTGTGGGAAAGAAAGAAAAGAGAAACAAAAATGGAAATGCAGAAGGAGAGGGAGAGACTAAAACCTTACCAATGGAGTCACATCCATGTTTAAGTGAATAGAGCAATCACTAAGTTCAACACCAGGCCACTAAGATGATGGTGGTGGTGGTGACTGGAGGGTTGGGGAGTGGCCTGGGACTGAGAAGAGGAAGGGAGCTATTATCTTTATGTATCAATGAATTATTAGACTTATTACTGTAGATATAACAATCCAAACCCTCTGTAGTCAAGCCTGTTCCCTCTCATGGCAACCCTCCGTCAGGTTGTTGCTGTTGTTACGTGCTGTCGAGTTGCCTACGATCCATAGCGATCTTATATACAGCAGCTCTGAATCCTGCCCCATCCTAAGCCAGTACGAGGCTGTAAGTCTTAACAGAAGCTGACTGCCTCTTCTGTGTCCCTTAGAGAGGCTAATGCATTCCAATTACTGACCTTTTGGCCCAACACATAACTATTCCACAAGAGTTCTATCTATACTTCAAGAATAGGTAACATAATGTTCTCCAGGGTCACCCATTTCATTTTGAGTGAAATAATCACAAAAGAACAACTACTTTATAATGCCACTGTTATAAAACAGGACTGACATCGGGGTTGGTGGGTAACTATGAAAAGAGGGGATAAATAATGTACACTGCATTGAAACAGATGAGGGAGAGAACTACTTAAAAGGAATATATGATTAGATATTATTTGCATGACAACATTCCAGAATAAGAGCTGCATAATAAAGTGGACTGGTGGGGGAATTGTATAACAGTGAAAGATATTTTTTTTTCAAAGAGAAAAGCAAACTAGGGGGGGAGGGGTGGGCCGGGAGGAAAATGTGCAACAATGAATGAACGGAAATCCATGTTCTCTATAAACTTTCATTAAAATCTCAATTTTAGAAGAGGGGGGAAAGAAATAGAATAGGTAACATAACAGTCAATTGCTTGACTACAAACCAAAAGACTGGTCTCTCAAACTCACCCAGCAGCACCTCGGAATAAAAACATGGCAATCGATGGGAAATCCCATCCCTGAAAACAGAGTGTGCAGCTCCACTTTAAAACACATGGTGTTACCCTAAGGGTCAGAGCCAGATGGTGCCTGGCTGCCACTACTGACCACTCTGAATCACAATAAGAAAATATGGGACAAAATTCAAAACGAGAAAAGTATTTAAGAAAGAAGGCCAAGCTTACCATTCTGATAGAGGCTAGTGGGAGCCCTGAAGACATTCTTCAAGCCTAGATGTGAATTCACTCTGGAGGTTCAGCTCTGAGCCAAGCAATAAGCAGAAAATGTGACCGTAACACCAGGAAAATACACATTCCTTAGAACAAGCAACTAGATGAGCTCAAAAGGCCAGCATTTGCTCCAGAATAAAGCTCAGAAGGGAAGAATGGATAGGACAGAAGGACAAAAGGAAATAGGAAAAATCGGTATGAAGTGGGAAGAGTGCTATTACCTTGTGGGAACTGTAATCAGTGTCACAGAGCAAAATGTCTAGGAACTGTCGAATAGAAAACCAATTTGTTCTGTAGACTTAAATCAAAGTAAAAAATTAAATCAATAAAATGCATGCTGTCACCACACGTTGAAATGTACTTGAGAGTAACCAGGTTTATACCATTATAAACCTTTAAAAACAAATACTAGATGGTGCCACTGTTGTAGAATGAGGCTGACATCAGGGTGGGGGTAAGACTGAGAAAAACTGGATAAATTATGTTTGCTGCATTGAAGCCGATAAGGGAGAGAATAGCTTAAAAGTAATATATATTAGAAATAGCTTAAAAGTAATATATTTTAGGGCATTATGATTATCATAAGAGTCTGAAATGAGGGTTACAGAGTGGAGTATACTCAGGGTGGGGGTGGAGGTGGGAGGGTTTCGGGGGGGGGGGGATTGTACACCAATGAAGGAGTTTTTCTTTTGCTTTGCAAGGAGAAGAGCAAACTGGGGATGGGGGTGGGGTGGATGGGGAGAAAAGTGCAACAATGAATGAATGGAAATCCAAAATCTCTGTAGATGCTCATTGAAATTAATTTAAAAAAAAAAAACCTCTAGTGAAATTGAAGAAAAAGAAATTGTCATTCCATGAAAGAAAGAGAAGGAAGCCATGGGAACCCCCAGAGCCAAAAAGAATCTAATCGCTGCATGGTAGAAGACATCTTTGGATCTACTCAGGCCTTTCTTTTGAGAGTTCTACTGTTAGAGGATTTTGACCAGCTCTCTCATTTAAGAGAAAGAAATTCTGGAACCAGAAAGGGCAAAAGACTGCCTGAAGGTCACATAGCGTAGCCAGGTGCCAAATGTCATTTCTTGACTTCTGGCCCAGTAACTTCTTCCCTGCATCATGCCATTGCCCACTGCTAGATAGAGCAGGGCATAGTGCTTCACTTGCTCTGCTTGCTTCTGCCATAATTCCATGAAGAACGCTTCCACAGTGCCCTCCCTGTGCCCTGCAGGGAGTCCAACATGACTAAGGCGTGCAAGCTTGCCAGAGACATTCACAAACCAGTGGCCTGGAAGCTTCCGGCTGATACCACTAACAAAGACATCTCTTTCCAACTGGTAGAGAAATGCTCTCAGGCTGATTATTTGTTTCTTTTTCTTTAATGTACTGTTTTGCTTTGCTACTATCTTAATTGTTGCTATGTTATATTTTATCAGTTTAATGTTTTAATTTTGTGCTTGGGCCTCGAGGCAATTCAGTGAAGGGTATGATTTGGAAAATCAAGGAAATAAAGAAATTGTCCACATGAGCAGCAGCCTCCTAGGAGCCGAGGACAAAGCCTAAGTGCTGAAAATGAATTTTATTAGGAACAAAACAAAAGCAAACAACCTGTCGCCAGACAAAAGGTATTAGAGCATATCTCTCTCTCTCTCTCTCTCTCTCTCTCTCTTTTTTTAAATGCTAGTTTGTCATTTCACCCTAGGTCAACCAAGGACACACTACCCAGTTCCTTCTCTATGGCCTCCTAGAAGCTGTCCACCCTATTGCTTGTAGGTAACTCTCAGTCTACACCCTGCCTGGCGCATCGTGCTCTTTTCTTTGGGAAGAGGTCTGTAACCACCCAATGTTCCATTGAGCTAATATTGCAGGCACTGTACTTGAAGCATGACGCCATCAAATCCCAACTCACGGTGCATCCATGTGTGTCCGAGGGGAGTTGTGATCCCCCGCATGGTTAATGGTTGATTTTTCAGAAGCAGATCCTCAGGATTTTCTTGTGGCTGAGCCGTAAGAAGTTCTACTGCCAACTCAAAGGCATGGAGCTCGTTCAAATCCACCAGCTGTTCCACTGGAGAAAGATGGGTGACCTCCTCCCATGCAACTTACTGTCTCAGAAAACCCATGGGAAGGTCAGTTATGAGTTGGTTACAACTCGATGGTACACAATAATAGCAACAGGTAAGCAAAGTTAACCATTTGCATCACTCAACCATAAAAACTCACTGCTGTCGGGTCCATACCTATACCTATAGTTGTTGTTGTTGGGTGCCATTGAGTCAAGTACAACTCATAGCGGCCCTGTGAACGATTCTGAACCTTATCCTGTCCTGTGACATCCTCACACTTCCTGACACTTTAGAGGCCATTGTGGCAGTCACTGTATCAATCCACCTGGTTGAAGTTCATCCTCTCCTTCACCAACCCTCTGCCTTACCAAAAATGATGTCACTTCCAAAGAATACCCTATCCTAGAAATATGCTCAAAGTATGTGAGGCAAAGCTTTATAATCTTTGCCTCCAAGGAACACTCTGGCTGCATTTTCTCCAAGACCTATTTGTTCTTTTGGCTGTCCATGAGGTGTTCAGTACTCTCCTTCAACACCACAACTCAAAGGCATCAATTCTTCTGTCATCTTTATTCATTCAACAGTCTCAGATGCATAGC
Organism: Elephantulus edwardii; assembly: GCF_000299155.1. Lineage (NCBI taxonomy): Eukaryota > Metazoa > Chordata > Mammalia > Macroscelidea > Macroscelididae > Elephantulus > Elephantulus edwardii. Next base: position 3,099,283 of record NW_006399880.1, on the reverse strand, counting down.
AAGTGATCGGAAAGACCATGGTCTGAATCAGATGGACCTTAATCCTCAAATTGGTATCATTGCTCTTCAGTAATTTGGAGAGATCCTTGACTACAGACTTTCCTAGTGCAATACATCTCCTTGTTTCCTGACTGATGGTACTAAGGTATTGATTGTGGATCCTAGTAGGATGAAATGTTGATAGTTTCACTCTTTCCTCCATCTATCATGATGTTGCCTGTTGGTCCAGTGACAAGGATTTCTTAACACTGAGATACAATCCACATTGAATGCACTCTTCCTTGAGCTTCTGCAACAAGTACTTTAAGTCCTGCTCACTTTCAGCAAGCAATAATGTGTGTCATCTGCATAACATAGGTTATTGATGAGTCTTCTTCCGATCTTGATGTCATGTTCTTCTTCATAGGTTCTAGCTGCTCAAATAATTTGCTCAGCATGTATATTGAATAGGAATGGAGAGAGAATACAACCCTGACACACTCCCTTCTTAATTTTAAATCATATAGTAGTGTTCCCTTGCTCTGTTTGCACCACAGCCTCTTGGTCTAGGTAGAGGTTTCACATAAGCACAATTAAGTGCTCTGGGATTCCCACTCTTCTCAATGTTAGCCATAACTTGCGATGATCCACATAGCCAAATGCCTTTGCATAGTCAATAAAGTATAACTAGACATTCTTCCAGTATTCTCTACTTTCAACCATGATCCATCTGACATCAACAATGATATCCCTGGGGCCACGGCCTCTTCTAAATCCTGCTCAAACTTCTTGCAATTCCCTACTTATGTACTGTTCTAGTCATTTTTAAATGATCTTCAGAAGTATTTTGCTTGCATGTGATATTAATAATATTGTTCAATAGTTTCCACATTATTTTGGATCACCTTTCTTGGGAATGGGAACAAATATGGACTTTTCCCAATCCATTGGCCAGACAGTTCTCCTCCAAATTTCGTGTCATACACTGGTGAGCACATTCACAGCTGCATCTGTTACTTGAAACAAGTGAATTGGTATCCCATCAATTCCAGGAGCTTTATTTTTTTGTCAATTCTTTCAGGGCATCTTCAACTTTCTCCTTCATTACTTATGGCTCCTCCTTATATGGTATATCTTGGAATTTTTCCTTGTCAGTTATTTTTGGTACAGTGACTCTATGTATTTCCTCTATCTTCACACACGCACACACACACACACCCACACACACCCCAGCTCCCATCTTCTTTTTGATGCTTCCTGGGTCATTAACTATTGTCCATAGCATCTTTGAATATTGCAGCTAAAGAGATAGATTTACTCAGTGGTTGCAACAATGGACTTGAGCATGATTGTTGTTGTTATTGTTGTTGATTGCCGTCAAGTCGAGCACGACTCATAATGACCCTATGAACAGAAGACCTGAAGCCTTTCTGTATCGTCATTTCTCAAAGTTCATAGAGTTTGCAGAGGCATGTGGAAAAGTGGATGCCACTCCTGCTTCCAAACCTGTCTTAAACTGGGAGCTCCACCAAACCATCCACCATGGGGAACTATTATGGCATTTGACACCCTAATGGCATGAGGTTCAGCAGCACAGCAAACCAAGATTACCTCAGTGCAGAAAATTGAGAGAAGAGTGCTGTATGTCTTAGAAGAATTTTCCTACAAAATAAAATAATATAAGGCCCAAAGGCCGCAGGCCTGGGGACCTGCCAGGAGGTCTTGTTGACACTAAGCAAGAGGCTTAAATAAAAGAAAACAAGCCAACATTCCACAGGACTGACAACCCAGGACAAGAGCTTCCATCTTACAAAGTCCTGTTGCCATCACCCAGTTCTAAAACGGAGAGAAAGGGCTGAAATAGAGAACTGGGCGACACAGCAGGACTTTGTAAGATGGGCACTTTCGTTCTGGGTTGTCGGACGTGTGGAATGTCGGTTGAGCATGGTAGAAACTGTAAATACAGCACAAGAGAAGGCATGGTTACAGTCTTTTTTCATCAGCTCATCATGAGTCATAGCCAACACAATGGCACTGAAAAACAACAACATAGCATTTCTGAGGTTGTAAATATTTATGGGAGTATATGCTTCATTTTACTTCTACAGAACGGCTGGTGGGTTCAAACCACCAATCATTCGGTTAGTGGCCAAGTGCTTACTTAACCCCCTGCACCACCAGGACTTCTCGCCCAACACTGAGGGATTGGAGATATACAGTCAATAAACACAGACTTGAGTCCGCCTTCAGGGAGTTTACATTCTAGCAGGGAAGACAACATTCTCAAGGGGGTGGGAATGGGTTCTCCTTGTTGTTAAGTCCATCAGAGATGACTCCAACTCACTGAGCCTCTGAGAACAACAGAATAGGGCTCTGTGTGGTCCTGAGGCATCATCACAACTGCCCTGTGTGTATGAAACCCACTGCTGCAGTCACTGTGTCAGTCTGTCATGTTCAAGATCTTCCTTCCCTTAGCTGACTCTCTGCTTTTCCAAGATATAAGGGGGGGGGGGGGAAGCATAATACAATACAATTACAGTCGTTTGCGATCACGCAGAAAGCTGGGCCTCATCATCCTCAGCCCTCTCTGACCTCAGACTTTAGTTCTGGGTCCCATGGCTTCCAATATCACACTGGATATTCACCCCATCTGCCTTCAATTTCCTTCTGACCCAGCCTAGAACCTATTTAGCATCTCATTTGCCTTTTTTTAAATTAATTTATTTATTTTTTTATTTCAATGAACATCTACAGAGATTTTGGAATTCCATTCATTCATT
>NW_006399880.1:3092230-3096424 GCF_000299155.1 Elephantulus edwardii | reverse complement strand
CTTTTTTTAAATTAATTTATTTATTTTTTTATTTCAATGAACATCTACAGAGATTTTGGAATTCCATTCATTCATTGTTGCACTTTTCTCCCTGCCACCCACCCCCCCACGTTTGCTCCTCTCCTTGAAAATCATTGGCCTTTTTTTCATTCCCATTTTGCAAAAATCTAGCTAGAAATCCCCACTGAATGCATACCTTCCACTTGCTTACATTTGGGCATCTGAGCGGGCTACAAGAAATCACTGAGAGGGCAAGACAAAATTCACATAAATGAAGGAGCACCAGCTTCAACTGCGTTGTCAACAGCAGGCAGGTTTTTAGGGGTTTCTTGTGGGTTTGTTTTGGGGTTTTTTTTTGTGGGCAAGTTACTTCTCAACTCTCTGAATGATCATTCTCCTCCTTCCTTCAAACTCCTCACCACCTCTTCTTCAGTCTCAGCAGAAGACCTTACCTCCCACTTTGCAGAAAAAAATAGAAACTGAAGATGAAATCTCCCTAAGCATCCCACTGCAAACCTACATCTACATCTGCACCGTCCTCTCTTTGTTCCTTCTTTCTTTTCTGCAGGAGTCAGCTCTCCCCCTCTCTAAGACCAACCCTCCACCTACACGCCTGATCCCATCCCCTCGCACATGCTGCTGGAAACTGCTCCATGATTATCTCCCCTATTTCTTATACCCTTGGTTAGTCTTTCTCCTCAGTCCTTCATCAGTTTTAAACAGACTCAGATCTCTTCCACCTTAAAACACGCCACTCTTCAGCACACGCTTGGACCACACATCTCTCTCCTCCCCTTCACACAAACACAAACAAATGACCCACTGTCCGCTTCATCTCTCTTCTGCTCATCAGAACATAGCCACCCGACCCTTGGTTCCATCGTTCCATGGAAATAGCATTTTCTTAAGTCACCCGGCTATATCCCTGCGTGGTGCACATGGTTAACAAGCTTGACTGCACCCATTGCTCATTCCCCACCATTGATTTGTCCTACACTCTTTGGAGGCATATTCCCTTTTGTTGCTGTTGTTGTTAGCTGCAAAAATGGCCCCTGCACCACAGAAGGAAATTGACCAATCCTGCACCATAATTAGCTGCAAATAAAATTATTGTGATCCAAGATTCTCATCAGTTGACTCAGAAGTATATTGTCAGTCTTTTCTTCCTTGTCCATCTTCAGCCTGGAAAGTTTGCTAAATCCTGTTCAGCATCATAGCAACATGCAAGCCTCACTGACAGACAGGCAGTGCTTGTGCATGAGAAATATTGACTAGGCATTGAACTTGACATCCCTACATGGAAGGCAAGAGAATTCTACACCTAACCACCAACATAACCCAGAAGCTCCCTTTATGGAGACATGACCAGCGTGTGCCTCAAGGCTCCACCCTGGGCCTCTGTCTTAGGCTGAATTCTCTAGAGAACTGAAACCAAAAAAGCTTAAGAGAAAGAAAGAGATTTATTTAAAGGAAATTGCTCACATATTTGTAGAAGCAATTTCCACGTATGTGGGTCAGACCTCAAGACAGAGGTGTCTGGGGAGGCAGGATCTCAGGCCACTGACATTGGTAGCGACTGCCTAGAGGTTGGCACATCTGAAGGCCATTGCTAGGTAGCACACTTGAAGATAGCTGATTTTGGATACTGACAAGTCCAAAGTTAGCAATTGCAACAGAGGCTTAATTCTGGAGACTATGAGCTATATAACTAGATATAGATTTTGACAGATACAGCTCTGGAAAAAAAGATCTTTTTCCAGAGAGTCCAAGCAACCAAAATAACATGCAGGCCACACTCATGAGGAGATCTACTCTTAATCAGATGAAGCTAATAATATGTTTATAGATCCATTTGTAACCTTGTCTTATTAACAACATTATTTTTAGGGTTTGTCGAATTGTAACCAATTCCTAGCTGACCCTCCAGTGGATTTTTAGAGGCTACAACGGGCTCACATATAACACAGATGATGAGGCTGCTGCAGGAAAGAGCATGGTTCAGATCTATTGTTCATAGGGTCACTAAGAGTTGCAATCAACACATAAGCACCTAACAACAACAATAAACCACGCAGGAGGAGATGGCCCACCTGTGGAGCAGCTGGGGGATTCAAACTGTCTTCCTTTAGGTTGGTAACACAAGTCCTTACCACTAGGCCACCAGAGCTCCTTTATTAAGAATGAAGAGGTTAGCATTGACAGCACAGAGAAGGACAGTTACATTATACTGAGGAGTGTGGCCATGTTAACACACAATATTAATTATGACACTTCTCTTTCCACTTTGTCTCTTCTGACAATCTTGTCCTTATTTACATTATCAATTATTATCTGTCGACAGCTTTCCACTGTCATCTTCAGCCCAGATTTCGACTGAGTCCAAAACCGGTTTCCACATGCTCATTCAGCATCTACTCTCTACTCAACGTGTCTAAAGTTGTTGCTGTAGTTGTTATGTGCTATCGAGTTGACCACGACTCATTGTGACCCTATGTTCAATGGCAATGAACCCTGCTTTACCATGGGCCAATCTCACTGTCTCTGACACACCTACCCTCATTATCACATTTACTGTGTCAATCCATGTCCTGTGGGGTCTTCCTCTCCTGCAGTGTCACTCCACCCTTCCAAGCATGATGTCCTTCTCCAAGGACTGGTCCCTCTTGGGAACATGCCCCAAATATGTGAAGCAGTGCCTCAAAATCCTTACCTCCAAGGGACAGCTTGGTTTCACCCTCTACAGGACAGACCTGTTCATTCTCTTGGTAGTCCATGATATGTTCAGTATTCGTTTCCAGCACCAATACTCAAGGGCATCAATTCTTCTTCTGTCCTCTTTGGTCATTTTCCAGCTCTCTGATACATAACAGGTAATTGAGAAGACCATGGCCTGGATTGGGCTCACCTTAGTCTCTAGACTGACATAGTGGCTCTTTAGCATTCTAGAGAGATCCCTGATAGTAGATTTTCCCAATGTAATTTGTCTTTTGATTTCCTGATTGCTGATGCTAAGGGTGCTGATGGTGGAACCAAGCTGAAATTGTTAACGACTTCAATTTCTTCTCCATTTCTCGTAGCGCTGCCAATTGGCCCATTGGTGAAAATCTTTGTCCTTGATATTGAGCCTCAATCCACACTGCAGACTACAGTGCTTGACCTTCTGCAGCATATGCTTCAGGAACTCCTCCGTTTCAGCACACAAGGTTGTGTCATCTGCATAACACAAGTTGTTGATGAGTTTTTCTCCAATCCTGATGCCACATTCCTCCTCATAAAGTCAAGACTCCCATATAGTTCTGTATATAGTTTAGAAAGGTATGGAGACAGGGCACATCCCTTATGAACCTCCTTCCTGATTTTGAAACATGCAGTGTTTCCTTGCTCTGACAACTTCCTCCTAGTCCTAGTAAAGGTTTCACATGGACACAGTCAAGTGTTCTGGGATTCACATTCTTCTCAAGGTTAACCACAATTTGTTGTGATCTGCACAGTCAAACGTCTTTGCATAGTCAGTGGAACACAGATAGGCAGTCCTCTAGTACTCTGCTTTCAGCCAAGATCCAACTGACATTTGCGATGATATCCCTAGTGCCATGGCCTCTTCTAAACCCAGCTTGTATTTCTTGCAGTTCTCTGTCAATATACCTCCTCCTTCACTCCCTCCCCCTTTACTACCTCTCCTCATTCAGTCCTCTCTCCCAATGCTCCTCCATTTTCCTTATCTTAGTGAAAGGTGTTGTCCACCTATTTGAATAGAAACCTATGAGTCTCTTCTGAAAACCTCTCCTTCACCCTCCCATTCCAGCATATCTCTATGAGTTAATCTCCCAAATGACTCTTTGAACCTTCCATTGCTCTGACTCCATGGCCAACTCCATACCTCCTTTCCTGTTGTTGCTGTCAAGTTGACTCTAACTTGTAGCAATGGCACAAAACCTTCCCTGATCCTGTGTCACTGTTCATCATCTCTCCTGTGCTTCACCCTGTCACTGAAGGTCTTTCTCTACTTCACTGGCCCTCTACTTTTCAAAGTATGAGGTCTCTTTGGGGTGGAGGAGATCTCTGGCTGCACTTCTTTGTTTGTTATTATGGCTGTCCCAGAACATTTAATTGTGCTAATACGAAACCTATACTTGGACCAAGAGGCAGTAGTCAGAACAGAGCAGGGCAACACTGCATGGTTCAAAATTGGGA
>NW_006399880.1:3088270-3090815 GCF_000299155.1 Elephantulus edwardii | reverse complement strand
TGGGATAATTGGGATGGGAGTGTCAGAGACAGTGCGATTGGCACAGGACAGAGCGGAGTTTAGGGCTGTTATATATAGGGTCGCTATGAGTCGCAAGCGACTTGATGGCACATAACAACAACAACAACATTGGATTTAGTTGGAAGCAGGAGTGGCATCCACTTCCATATATAGCTTGCCTCCAGAAACCCTATGAACCTGGAGAAAGGATGAAAGTTACACAAGTGTCGAGGACTTTTGTTTGTAGATCACTATGAGTTGCCTACTATGCAACAGCACTTAACAACAACAACAATTGTATTTAGTCAATATTCTTCATTATGATCACAACTTAAAGGCATCAATTCTTCAGACTTGTTTTCCAACTTTCATATGCATATGAAGCAATTAAAAATATTACTGCTCAGTCTTTAAAGTAGGGAGCTCTGGTGGCCTAGTGGGTAAGGAGTTGCACATCCAACCAAAAGGCTGGCAGTTCATATCCACAAGCTCCCTCTTGGGAGAAAGATGAGCTATCTCCTCTTATGCAATTTACAGTCTCTGAAAACCCAATGGAGGATCAGCTACAAGTCAGTTCCAACTCTACAACACATAACAACAACAACATATCCCCATTAGATTCCTATCTGTGCTCCTAACCCTAATCAATCCTCCCACAACTATTGAGACAACACTCACTAGTTAACTTTCTCCTGAGTACACACTGCTCACCCTTAGTGCTGCTTGACATGGAACCTGTCCTCTGCCCACTCTGCCCTCCCTTATCGACAAAGACAGAGGCTTCCTTCTCTTACTTCTCTCAGACATACCTCTTGCTTCAGGCCCTTTGCACAGGTTCTTCCCACTGCCCCTCACCCTCCACTAGACATAATTTAGATTTCTTCACCAGCACCATTTCCTCAGGGAACCCTCCCCTAAATCCCAAAAAAGATAGATCTCTCCTTCCAGTTAAATATTTTCAAAATAATGATTAACACACACCCAGTAGTGACATATTGGTGGGAGCTCTTATCAGCATTTATGCATAGCCCAAACCCACTACTGTGGGATCCATTCTGACTCATAGCAACCGTTTATCAATTTCAAGGTTATAAACATTTGCAGGATGAGACTACCTATCTTACTCCCTTGTAGAGGATGGTTGATTCAAACCATTGGTTAGTAGCTAACTGCTAATCTGTTATGCCACCATAGTTCCTTATTAACTTTTTCTACTGATTACCTTAACCTCGTCTCTATCTATCATGGTGCTGCCAATTGGCCCAGTGAGAATCTTTGTCTTTTTGATGTTGAGCTTCAATTCATACTGAAGACTCCAGTCCTTTACCTTCTTTAGCAAGCACTTCAGGTCCTCCTCAGTTTCAGCAAGCAAGGTTGTGTCATCTGCATAACACAGATCGTTGACGAGTCTTCCTCCAATCCTGATGCCACATTCCTCCTCATAAAGCCCAGCCTCTGGAATGATCAGCATGCACATTGAAAAGATATGGAGATAGGATGCATCCCAGATGCACTCCTTTCCTGATTTTGAACCATGCAGTGTTTCCTTGCTCTGTTTTGAGGACTATTTCCTGGCCTATTCACGGATTTCACATGGGCACAATCAAATGTTCTGGGATTCCCATTCTTTTCAAGGTTAGCCACAATCATATGTCTTTGCATAGCCAGTAAAACACAGATAGACATTCCTCTGGTACTCTTTGCTTTCTGCCAAGATCCATCTGATATTGGCAATAATGTCTCTAGTGATACAATCTCTTCTAAACCTAGCTTGTATTTTTCATAGTTCTCTGTTGATGTACTGTTCCAGTTGATTTTGAATAATCTTTAGCAGGATTTTTCTTGTGTGTTATATTAGTGATGTAATTCAATAATTCCCACATTCTGTCAAGTCACCTTCTTTTGGAATGGGAATAAATATGGATCTCTTCCAGTCAGTTTGCCAGGTAGTTGTCCTCCAGATTTCTTGACATAACCTGGTGAACAGGTCCAGGGCAGCACCTATTTGTTGAAATATGTTAAGTGATATTTCATCAATTCCTGGGCCCTGATTTTTTTAGCAAATCCTTCAGAGCAGCCTGCACTTCCTCCTTCATCACTATTGCCTCTAGATTGAGAAGAGATTGAGTTTGTTAACAATTACAGCTTGCTTGGCTCCACAATCAACACTACTGGCACCAGCAGTCAGGAAATCAAAAGACAAATTGCTCTGGGAAACCCTGCTGTCAGGTACTGTTGTCCGAGTACTGAGAAGCAACAATAACAGTCTGGAAACTAAGGTGCACCTGATCCAGGTCATGGTCTTCATTATTACTTACTATGCTCTGAAGGAAATAGCAAAAAATAAGGCCCCCGGAATAGATGGTATACCAATTGACATATTTCAGCTAATAGATGCTGCCATGGATGTGCTCACCAAGTTGTACCAAGAAATCTGGAGAACAACCACTCGGCCAACTGACTGGAAGCGGTCTATATTTGTTCCCATCCCAAAGAAGGGCGACCCAGCTGAGTGTGGAAACTACAGAACAATCTCATTGATTTC
>NW_006399880.1:3084938-3086333 GCF_000299155.1 Elephantulus edwardii | reverse complement strand
TGCTGGAGAAGGAGGGGCAATCTCCTCCTGTACCAGTCAGATCCGATTTGATGGTATACATACAAAAAATAATAAGACAAAATAAATTTTAAAAAAATAAATAATGATCACCTAGGAGGTAGACATTTCTTACTATCTCGGTTTTAATGAAAAGAAACTAAAGTGCAGAGGGAGGGAGGAAAATGTGCAACAGTGAATTAATAATTTTTTTTAATGTGGCTTTCTAGCCTACCACCAAGAGAGGGGGGGAATAAAGAAACTGAGGTACGGAGAAGTTCTTTCACTTTCACAAAGTCATCTAATTAATAAGAAACACAGAATTTGAATCAGGAACTAAGATTACAGTGTAGCTTTCAAGCATTATACTGTCATTGCCAAGAGAAACGACTCATAGCCAACCTTCCAGCAGATTTCCAAGACTATAAATCACATGGGAAGCAATTGCCCACTTTTATCTCATAAGGTTGCTGGAAGATTTGAACTGCCACAGAGGTGTAGTGGTTAGCACTGCAACTCACCACCAGAACCCCCTAAACATTATTCCAGTCTGTAAAAAACATTATCGTTTTTCCCTCCTGCATTTACCACTGTTCACTGTAACAACATACTTATTTCATTTTTTTAATTTGACATCTATTTCCTCCATTATATTACATTAGCAATCTCTGTAGGCGTGGAGACTATTATACCCCAAACATTACATGCTCAGTAAATATTTTTTTAAACTGCTGAAGGTAGTTTAGTCTTTTCCCTTCTCCCCGCACCACTGCAGCAAATCCAGTTACTTGGCTTTGTTTATGCTTCTTCCTGGAGCAGGGTCTTCTTACCCTAGAAAGTTCAGCACGTGCTTATTTGTGTCCTGAAATTACATGGAAAATGTGATGTGTCTGTACACTTTCAAAATTTTCTCGAGCGAAGGCTGTGGTTCATGCTATCATCATCAGATTCTCAAGAGAACCCAAGTATTTAAGTGAAGCTGACTCAAATATTCCCCAGTGCAGCTCATCCTCTCCCTGGCACAAAGTCCTATGACTAGCTCTGTTCCTCACAAGCCGATCCTCTACACTTTGGTCATAGAACTATTTCACAATACAAACTCCATTGTTGTTATTGTTATGTGCTGTCAAGGCGCTTGTGACTCATAGTGACTCTATGTACAACATCCCTAAACCCTGCTCTATCCTGTGCCAACCTTAATGCCTTTTACACACCTACCCCTAGGGAGGATAGAAGGAGAATTGACGTCTTTGAGCTGTGGTGCTGGAGAAGAGTATTGAATGTTCCATGGACTGCCAAGAAAACAAACAGATCCATCCTAGAGAGGGTTAAACCAGGCTACTCCTTGGAGGCAAGGATTCTGGGGCTTCGTCTGACATACTTTGGACATGTTGTAAG
>NW_006399880.1:3082886-3084788 GCF_000299155.1 Elephantulus edwardii | reverse complement strand
AGGGTTTAGGGCTGTTGTACATAGGGTCGCTATGAGTCGCAAACGACTCGATGGCACATAACAACAACAACAACAACAACCCCTATTACCTCAGGCACTGAATAAATCCATCTCATTGAGGGTCTTCCTTTCATACTGTCCCTCCACCCTCCCAAGCATGATGCCCCTCTCCCAAGACTGGTTCCTTCTTACAACATGCTTGGAGTATATCAGATGAAACTTCAGAATCCTTACCTCCATGGAGCACCCTGGTTTCACCTCTCTAGAATGAACCTATTTGTTCAACCTAGCAAGCAGTCCATTGTGTATTCAACAATCTTCTCCAGCACCACAGCTCAAAGGCATCAATTCTCCTTCTATCATCCCTAGTCACTGTCCAGCTTTACGATGCATAGCAAGTGATTACAAAGACTATGGCCTGGATCAGCCGCACCCTAGTCTCCAGACTGACATTGTTGCTCTTTACTTTTGAATAAAATCAGCAGAGCCTGTATATGGTTCTTGAAGCAGTCTGAACTCTGTCAGGAGTAGAAGGGTCCTCAGTGTCCTCCATTATTACCTTTCCTTCACAATTCTACATTCCAGCAGTGCAGAACTGGATTCTAACCCATATGCTTTCTCTACTAATATGTTGTCTTCTAGCTGAGATGTCAGTCTTCTGAACCTAGTAATTCCTAGTCTACCTTTAAAATTCAGTTAAATGACTCTTAACTATTCTTTTTATTTTTATTTTTTTACTTATTTACTCTTTTTATGTGTGTACCGTCAAATTGGATCTGACTGGTACAGCAGGCGATTGTTCCTCCTTCTTCAGCAGAGCATCTGGTGGATTTGAACCACGCACCTCTGGGATTGCAGTGCAGTTTCCTGCCACTAGACCACCAGAGCTTGCCTAAATGACTCTTTAGGATTAGATATCTAAGCTTCCCTTTAAATGTTTCTTTGGGATTAGATGCCATGTCTATCCATGGCAATACTCATAAAGCATTGAACTGTGTCGTTACTTAGTTATCACTTGTCTCTCCTCAGTGAGCATTGAGGAGGGTGGCCCTCATGTCTATTTCAATTTTTTTTTTAATTCCCCAGCTAGTACTATACTGCAAAGGTACATGGTTGAAGTCCACCAGTTGCTCTGCAGAAGATGGATGGAAAATCTCCTCCTGTGCAATTAACTGCCTTTGCAAACCCACCAGAGTGTCAGTTATAAGTCAGTTCCAACTTTACAGTACACAATAACAACAATAGTACTGTACTTGGTGGATTTATTAGAGAAATTAACTAACTAATTAATGAGTAAACTAATGGCAAATAGTGCTTGTTTGAGAGTCTTGGAAAATATATGAAAAGAATAAAATGGCAATTGAATATTTAAGTCGAGAGAAGATACAGACTAGACTACAGCCTTCAATATGGATTACATCTTAACGTCAAGAAAACAAAAATCCTTACCACCAACCCAATAGGCAATATCATGATAAATGGAGAAGAGATAGAAAATGTCAATTACTTTATCTTGCTTGGACCCAGGATATAAAAAACCATATTGTATTTGGGAAAGTCCAATGACAGGGACCCCTCCAAAGTGCTAAAGAGCGAAGACATCAGTGTAAAGACTAAGGTGCACCCGAATCAAACCATGATTCATTTGCTATGTATCTGAAACTTGGACAATGAATAAGGATGACAGAAAAAAAGAATTGATGCCTTTGAGTTACAGTGCTGGAGAAGTGTACCGAATATCCCATGGAGTGTCAAAAGGACAAGCAAGTATGTGCTGGGAAAGTATAGCCAGAGTCCTATTTGGGGCAAGGACGTGCTCACCAAGTTGTGCCAAGAAATCTGGAGAACGACCACTTGGCCAACTGACTGGAAGAGATCGATATTTGTTCCTATCCCAAAGAA
>NW_006399880.1:3064526-3081671 GCF_000299155.1 Elephantulus edwardii | reverse complement strand
CTGTTGTACATAGGGTCGCTATGAGTCGCAGGCGACTCGACAGCACATAACAACAACATGTTGTTTAGGAGGGCCCAGTCATCCTTGGAAAAGGACATCATGCTTGGAAAAGAGGGGAAGACTTAACGAGATGGATAGACATAGTGACCGTAAAGGTTGGCATTAGTGTCTAATAGATGACGAGGATGGCACAGAATAGGACCAGGGTTCAGATCCACTGTTCATAGTGTCAAGTCGACTCCACGGTACCTAATACCACCACCATAGTCCACTGAGGAGGAGTCTTAGTGTAATAGATCGTTAAGGACTGGGCTGCTAACTGGAAGATGGAGGTTCGAAAGCACCATCTTGAATATTGAGATTCAACCCGGATATACGGCTCTTCTAAAGATTTACAGCCTGGGAAACTAAATGGAGGATCACCATGAGTCGGAATCCATTTAACAGCAGTGGATTTGATTTTGCTTCGTTTCGCCGTTCAGATGTGAATAACCCAAGTGACAGAGGCCAGAGAAATGACATGAAAGATAAATGCCTCCAAGGTACAGATTAAAATACAGGATTTGGGAGAGGACAGGGGGCGGGCCCATGGTTCCCTCGCATTTCCTTTTCGATCTTGTTGCTGAGTCTCCGCCCCTTTCACCCGCGGGGACCATAGAGGCCGAGCAAGCATAAAAGACAACATTTCCCGAAGTGCTGCGCGGCGGTGACGAAGCAGGGGCCGGAAGTGGGTCGCGCGAGGTCTAAGGGCACGAGGGAAGTGGCAGACGGGGACTGGGGGGCGTGCAGGTGAGCTGAGGGGCTCGGGGTCGCCGGCATGGCTGAGGCCAGGAAGCGGCGGGAGTTACTCCCCCTGATCCACCAGCATCTTTTGCAAGCGGGGTATGTCCGTGCAGCGCGGGAAGTGAAGGAACAGAGCGGCCAGGTAAGCCTGCGAGTGTCCTGTGAGAATCCCGCGTGCAGCATCCGGAGGGTAGCGGCCCGGACCCCTCCTCAGCGACCTGACCGGGGCCTGGAGCAGAGTTCTGCTGTGTTTGGGGGCGCAGACGTGGGCAGCCTGTGTGGCTATACCTTCAACCCTTGTTGCAATTCTCGTTCTTTCTGTGCCTCAGTTTCCCCATCTATGCAGTGGGCAGGCGTTTATGTGTGATCCGGTGCTCAGAGATTATGTAGTTCGGTCCGCCTCGCGTTTCCACCCATTCCTGGGAGCGACAGTTTAAAGTTTCTTAAAGTCTCCGACCACGTGGCCCGGTACGGCCCTCTGGGACAGGAGGTAGCCACTGCTTTGAGGGGCAGGTTGTGACAAGTTCAGAGAGAGATCGCCAAGAGAAGGGACCCGTAATTTGAGCTGGAACTCAGACCTTTAGAGAGTCTGTTTACTAAACCAGACAGCTTTGGGATTAGAACTCATGGTTAAATCTTTCCACTCCATTCATTCAGCAGCTGTTAATCCGGGGCTGGAGGTGCTGGTAGAATGGTGGCCTGGGGGCGGCCCTTGGAGTGTTTAGGACTCTGTGTCCTAAACATGTTAAGCCATGGTGTGTTGCACTGCTAACCAAAAGGGCGCCCGAGTGTGTGTTCGAATCCACCAGCTGCTTAGGAAATGGCAGCAATCTGTTAAGATTTATAGCTGTGGAAACCTGATGGAGGGTCTTTGGGATTTCAAGGCAGTGCGTTTGAGTTTCTTGTGGAATTTACAACCTAGGAGAGGAGACAGACATAAATCACAGAAGCAGCTGTAAACCTACTTAATTCTAAGAAGGAATGGCTTACACAGTGTATGGCAGATTGCCTTTGTCACTAAAGATACCTGAGCCTGTTTCTCTGAAGAAATGACTGTTGATTTGAAATCAGAAGGAAGGGGATGGTTATTCTCAGCAGAAGTGCAAATGCTCAGTGGTGAAGGACTTTAAAAACCCCAGCAGAACATGGTTGCTTCATAGGTTCCTGGGGCCAGGGTATGAGGGACCTCTGCTATAACAGTCCACAGGAAACTGGGAGGTGGGAGGGTCTTGTAGTTAGTCTGTGAGGAGCCACTTTAAACTGGGACTTGAAGGGACCTAGTTAATTTTGTTATTGTTATTAATTTTATAAATATAAAAAGAATCAGTAGTCTAGCAGTGGACCACTGGACCAATAGGCAACATCATGATGCAGAAAATATTGAGACTGTCAACAACTTCATCTTTCTTGGATCTACAGTCTACAACCTTGATACCAGCAGTCAGGAGATGTGTTGCCCTGGGGAAGTCTGCAGTCAGGGACCTCTCCATATTTTTTTTTTAGTTGAAATTTTGATGAATGTTTATAAAGACTTTGGATTTCCATTCATTCATTGTTGCACATTTTCTTCCCTCCCCACCCCTCCCCATAGTTGGTTTTTCTCTTTGAAAAGTAAAAAATATACTTCCATTATTAAACAGTCTCCCCCCTAGTGACTCCCCCATGCAGCTTTCATTCTGGACTCTTGTCATGAAAATTAAACCTAATCATATATTCCTTTTAAGCCGTTTTCTCCCTTATCTGTTTCAGTGCAGTATACATTAATCCCCTCTTAAATTTCCCCCAACCCCAGTGTCAGTCCTGCTTTACAACAGTAGCACCATGCAGTATTTGTCCCTTTGTGACTGAGATATTTCACTCAGCATAATGTCCTCCAGCATCACCCATTTTGTGTAATATTTCAGCAGTTCCTTGTTTTTTCAATGCAGCATAGTATTCCATTATGTGAATATACCACAACTTCTATCCATTCGTTTGTTGATGGGCACTTGAATTGTTCCAACTCTTTGCTATTGTGAACAAAGTCGAGATAAACACGGGTGTGCATATATCTGCTTGGGTGGCAGTTATGGTCTCTTTAGGGTATATTCCCAGTGGTGGAATTCCTGGGTCAAATAGTATCTCCGTTTGCAACTTTTTGAGAAATCGCCTCACTGCCTTCCATAGTGGTTACACCATTTTACACTCTCACCAAGAGTGGATAAGGGTTCCAGTTTCTCCACAACCTCGTTAGCATTTGTTGTTTGCTGCTCTGTTGAATTTTGCTATTCTTCCTGGGGTGAGATGATATTTCATAGTTGTTTTGATTTGCATCTCTCTTAGAGCTAGGGATTTTGAACATTTCTTCATGTGTTTGTTCGCCATCTGAATGTCTTCTTGGTGAAGTGTCTGTTCATATTCTGTGCCCATTTTGCAATTAGGTTGTTTACCTTTACTCCGGATTTTTGAGGAGCAATGATGTCAGTGTGAAAACTAAGGTACATTTGATTTCACCCTTGATGTTTTTGGTCACTTGCTGTGCATCTGAGAGCTGGACAGTGACTGAAGATGGCAGAAGAAGGATTGATGCCTTTGAGCTGTCAAGTACTGGGCTGCCAAAAAGAACAAACAGATAATGTGTCTTGGGAAGGGTGCAGCCAGAGATCCTTGGAGGCAAAGATAACAAAGCTCTGTCTCACATACTGTGGGCATGTTGCTAGGAGAACCTATTCCTTGGAGAGGAACATCATGCTTGGAAAAGTGGAGGGATGGTGCAAGAGAGGAAGACTTTTAACCAGACAGATTGGCACAGTGACTGGAGCAGTTGATTCAGGATGTTGAGGATGACACTGGATATATTTCACGGTTCATATCTATTGTTCATAGTGTCTCTATGAGTCATACTTGACTCGATGGTATCTAATAACAATTCATTTGATGGCATAGTCCATAGCATGTTGTGTTGCTGTTCAAAAGGCTGTGACTGGCTCTGCAGGATAAAGATGGGCAGTGTGCTTTCCTGATTTGCAGCCTCAGCAACCCAGTAAGTCAGAAGCAGCTGGATGGGAGTGAGTTTGAATTAAGCTTTATGGTAGCATAATTGGGCTGCCGACTGAAAGGTCAGTAGTTTGAATCTCCCTGTTTTGAGGAAAAAAGATGGGCACTCACCTCCTGTAAAGATTCACAGCCTCGAAAACCTTATCCAAGTTCACTATCAGTCAAAAGATGGTGGATTTGATTTGGTTTTGGTGAATTCATCAATATCCCAAAGGTAGCCTGAAGGGATCAATGAAGAATGTGCCTAGGATGTCATATATGCTTTTCCCAGCTCTCCTTTGAGCATATGCCTCAGAAAAGTGTCCTGCTTTCATGGAACTTACATTCTAGCAAATGACAAATAAGTAGGTTAGTAGTACAGTATGTCATGTGATGATGTTGTTATGTGCTTTTGAGTCAAAACAACTTTTAGCAGAGGCTCTAAGTTACACAGGAGGAGAGGGCCTGTCTTTCTCCTATAAATCGACTGGTAGATTCAAACTGCCTGTCTTTGAATTGGCAGCAAGAAGAATTTTTAAGGAGTGTTGGAAATAGAATTATATATTGAGAAGTCAGTTTTCAGTGAAGAAAATTTCTGGGCAGAAACCTAAAGGCAATGAGAGAATGAGCTGCACAATTAGGAGAAAGCATTCCAGAGGGACCCTGGTGGGAATGGAGTCAGGAGTGGCCTGGCACATTTGAAGGACAGTGAGAAGGCCTGTGTGCTACGAAGGAAGCAGAGTAAGACTAATACTTATAATGTCTCAGTATTATGGAATGAACCTCAAGTTTGAAACCCACAAGCTCAAGATTTCCTCATCAGTTAACAGAAGAACCTTGACTAAAACCTAGGCCTTTCTCACTCCAGGGATACTCTGTTGACCACTGTTCCCTTCTCTGAGCTTTGTGCCCTCACCCCACGATGGTCATTTGGCCAACTTGAAATTCAAGGTGCTCAGCCTTTCCAGCCTCAGCTCTGAAGGCCTCAGTTCTGCCTGGTGTCCTCTATGAGCATCAAGAGGCTGGCACCATGTGGGTTCATCCTCTTCCCAGTGAACCGTAGACTGTGGTGGTGCCACAGGAATGTCTGGACTGGGATTCATCTGTGGAAATCCACCAGCCAAACCTTTGAAAGTAATTTGAAAGGTCATGGTGGGAAAAGCCTTGTCTCATGGGCCCAGGGTGGATTACACCTGAGGGCCCAGGAGCCATATAGATGCATGCTAGCTTAGAACATTCCAGCTGCAGCCTCTCAAAAGTGCCCCTCACTAACATGTCTTAAAAGCTTTTACCTGGAATCACTTGCCTTGATTCTTTAGGAAAGATTTTGGATGAAACTGGCAGGGCAAAACAGATGTTTGGGGGTGGGGGGAACCCTTCTGCACTGTCTGGGCATATCATGAGGTTGAGGAGTGTTGGGCCCAGGGAAGGCCCTCCCTGTGCTAGGGATTAATCACTTCTCTCTCTGCCTTTCTCCTTTTCTACAGAGAAGTTTCCCGACACAGCCGGTAACCCTTCTGGACATCTACACACACTGGCAACAGTAAGTCTGGTGGAAATGGGGATGGAGTAGGGACACTCCAAGCAATTGGCTTGGAATAAGGTGTTTCTCCAAGTCCACTGTGAAGGTAACCCCCAGGAAGCCAGGTCATCTGGATGAGTATTTCTGGGCAAGCGTCTGGATTTGGGGGGGACTTTGAGACCTATAGTCTCTAAAGGGCACAAACTTTGCAACAGTTTGTCATTCATTTGATCAGCATTTGTGGACCACTCACTGAATGCCAGGCCCCATTCAAGTATTAGAGCACTCTGGTGAGTGAGACAAACGTGGTTCCTTCTTTCCTAGACTTGGCATTCTAGCTGGGGAGGTAGACAGGTCAGAGAATGAAGTGTAAAATTACAGTGGTTACAAGGATTACACAAGCCCCTCGTGGGATAGTGTTGACCTGCTAGCTGAAAGGGCAGTGGTTTGAATTTGCCAGCAGCTATGAGGGTTAAAGATGGGCAGTCTTCTCTCATAAAGACTTACCACCTCAGAAACCCAGTGGAAAGGCATCAACTCCATCATGAGTTGTAAAAGGAAGTTGTGTAACTTCGAGTCAGAACTAACCCAAAGCTGACCCTCTAGTCAGTTTTCAGAGGCAGTAAATTGCACAGGAGATTGCCTATCTTTCTCCCTAGAAGCAACTGATGGGTTTGAACCGTATACCTTTGCATTGGCAGCTCAGTTCCTTACAGTTGAGCCATTGGAGCTCTCTACAAAAGGAAGTTATATGGTGCCAAGACCCCATACATGGGTCAGCCTGGACTTGTTCGGGGGCTTAGATGTTTCTCCAGAGTGAACTTTGATTTGAAAGCTGAAGGAAGTAAAGGAGTGGACTAGACAGTAGATGTGGAGAGGTGAGGGGTGTTGCGCCTTGCAGTGAAAACTGGTGCCAGTGCCTGGAGGCAGCAGCACCTCATGCTCAGGGGCCATCCCTGATAAGGGAAGTCTTTACCTTAAGGGTAATGGGGAGGGAGGAGTGTCATCAGATCAGCACTCTGTCTGCAGCAGGGTGAGACTGTTTGGGTGGAGGCAGAAGGAGCTTTGATGATACCAGATAGGAGCTGTAGGGTTTGTGACAAGGATAACAGAGGATGAGGAGTGAATCCAAGCAGTGTGAAGAGGTGACCTCAGGATCTGTGGATGGGTTAGACGAGATGTCAAGTCCACTCATCGCAGTCTGGCTTGTGCACCAGCATGAAAGAGACTGTGCCTGCAGCTGAAAGGGAACCATATTTGGAGGAAATATTTCAAAGATATGTTGAGTTGACTTACATAAATCTTTTTAGGGAAGAGGGGATAATCCAAGGGTATAGCAATAAAGAATTGGTTAAGAATGAAAGAGGGGATACTGTTCTCTTCCTCCAGCTGACTGGGGAAAGGAAAGGCCTATAGTCATGCCTTATAAGGGATGGAAGAGATTATTAAACTTTCTGAACAAGAGGAGACAGGCAAGCAAGAGAGATGAAGGGCCCACTGCCTGTCTGTCCTGGAGGACCAAGGGAGTGGTGCACTCTGGTGCCCTCACAGGCAGAAGTGGCACTCTGTATACCTGCTGTGGGAAGGCATATTTCAGCTTCTAACTATGATCACTTGATCATAACAACAGTCCATAGATGAGGTGGGTTACAGTGGGAGTGGTGAGTCCTTGCCATCAGAAATGTGTAGGCAAAGCTAATTACCTGTGGGAGGGGTTGCAACATCTAATGAAGCGCTAAAAATACCCTCAGTGATAAGGAGCTGTGCTGCCAACCCAAAAACTCACTGTTTAAATCCACCAGCTGCCCCGCAGAAGAAAGATAGGCGTTCTCCTCTTGTGCAGTTTACATCCTCTGAAAATCTGCTTGGAGGGTCAATTATGAGTTAGTTTCAACTCAAGAAACACAAAAAAAACAATGCCAGTTTGAAGATTCTGAGTTCTCCTTTGCTGTCAGGTCAAGCTCAAAGCATCAGGCACTTCCTCACCCTCACTTTCGGGATCCCACTCACAGCACTTCCTTCCTCAGAAAGATGCTTCAGCGTGCTGCACCCCACACTCTCCCCCACCATTAGCCTTTTCTAAGGTGCAAGATCACTATGTGGGACAAGAACCCATACCCACCAAACACAGCCTCCCCTGTGATTTCTGGCACATTCTGAGCCCCAGGAACTACCTTCTTGACCTCCCTGAATCATCCACATTTGCACAATGACATATAAGAGTTACTACATTGTGGGGATTAAGTAGTCTATATGGTGTTTGTCAAGTCTAGTCCTGACAAGTGGCCTTCCAGGGAACAAGGGACCCAAACTGTGGAAGGGCAGTTTCTAGTTAGAAATGATGAGGCTGGAAACTTTGGGGGACTCGGTGATTCAAGAGCGTATTTCACTGAAGCCCTATGTTTATCTTGCCTCAACTAAGCACTGAGGACAGCAAAGCTTCTCTCTAGAAAAGGCTCCTGCCAGCCCTTGTGCTCTCCCTGAGCCTTACTGTGCAGTGAGAGCCTCCAGCAGGAAGTAACTAGCAGTCCTCTGAAGATGAAACAGGGTTCCGGCTGAGGGGCTAACCTGGGGGAAGTGTGATTTGGGAGGGAACACGCTGCTCTCTGTTAGCTTTTTTGCCACCCGAAACCTATGAGAGCTGGAACACAGCACGACTGCCTCATTTTCTGGGTCTTACACGTTTTCTACCTTTAAGAGTGTACAATCTCAACACTTTTCCTCTCTCCCTCCTCTTAGTGGAAAAATAATTGAGTTTTCATTCTCTGAGAAAGTTCCACCTAACACAGATTCCAGCTTTTGAAGGTTTTGCTGTCTGTATTATGTAACATGATCAACCATTCATGATTATTTTGAAGACTTGGAGAAGATTTTTAAATGCTTAATGAAATGAGTGAAAATGCAGAATGCAAAATTGTACCTACACTGTTGTCATTGCTATTCGAGCGCTCCCTGTGCTCGTTTCCTCTGGGGTGGGAGGATGTGGGAAGGTCTTCCTTTTCAAACCCCCTGGAGTAGTTATGTCACCCAGTTGGTACAGCCAGCCACCCTTGTCTCACAGAACCTCGGAGGTCGGCCAGAAGCGGAAGGCAGAGGATGATGCCGCGCTTGAGGCCAAGAGGAACCGCGTGTCAGACCCCATTAGCACCTCTGAGAGCTCAGAAGAGGAGGAGGAGGAAGCAGAAGCTGAGCCCGCCAATGCCAGGAAGAGTAAGAGCCGTGTGTGCTGGTGGTGGTGGTGGAGGGGCCTGGGCCTGCCAGGGAGGCCATAATTGTTGGTGTTTATAGGGACCCTAGGACCTTATGCTTTCGGGAATGTTCTGTGGTATGAGGGTTGCATATTCCAAGAGTAAGTCACTTCCAACTTCTTGAGTGAGCCAGAAAAAAAAAACGGGATTTTTTAGGGGAAAGTGGAAAAGGCCCTGCATTGTATCATTTATCCCATCGTGCATTTGTGTACCAGTCATCATGCTAGGGCTGGGGAGTTAGGATTAAGGGTTGGGTTTAGGGGAGGCCATGGTGCAGTAGTGATAGGCCCTCACAGCTGCCTTTTGACCCTCCTTGGGTCCCAAGAGCTGTGTTTTAACAAGTTCCTATTTGCAGAAAGGGGTTAAAAGTGGGGAAAAAATTTATATTTTCTAAAGCACTTACTGCTGGAGAGAGATCAGGGGGATGGCTGGTGGGCACCTCTTCTCTGTGGGCTGCTCTGAGAATTGCTGATCTGCTTTGGTGTTTGGACGTGGGTAATTTCTCAGTAGGGCTGCTCTACCTGTGAAAGCCTTTACAGCCCCTTTTCCCACATCTACTTAGATTCCTGTGGGTCCTTGTGCTTCACCCAGGAGCACTCATTAATGCTTGAGTTGGTCTCTTCTCTACACTGTGTTCTTATTTTTGTTTATAATGAAGAAATTTTCTTAATTTTAAAATATACTTTTGTATTATAAGAGAGTATAGCAGTTCTTGGAGTCCTTAGATACTGCAGATCAAAAGGTTGGTGGTTTGAATCCACCCAGGAGTACTTTAGAAGAAAAACCCAGGAGTCTGCTTTCCAGCTGGGCACGCTGTGGAGCCCTGTGCTAGTCTGATCCATGAAGCTGCCATGAGTCGAAATCGACTCACAGCCGTTGGTAATAGAATTCATTTTAGAATATTTTTAAAATGCTTTTTTAAAAGGCCAGGGGGAAAAATTACCCATGTTCTTGCCACCTACAATTTGGCATATTATTCTTCCAGTTATTTTCCTGAGCATGTTTTTAAGTACATTTAAGATTGTACTGGATATACATTTCCTTGCTTAATACTTTTAAAATACACAAATGCAGTACAAGGATAGAAACTTGGAATGTTAACAGAGCACAGAGAATAAAAATTGGCATTTTTCTTTTCTTCTACCCTATTTTCCTTTTACTGCCTAAATGTATCTCCTAGTGGAGAACCTTTGCTTTTACATCTGTCTACCCGGCCAGACATGCATGTTTTGTACAAAAGTTATAAAATTATATACTGACCAGCTATTTGACATTAGGACTTTCTTAAACCTGTGATAATGGTATTGTGACAGTTTTTCTGTTCAACTATTTATACACATTTTGTTTTTAATATTGATAGTTTGGGTTTGGGCTTTTTGTTTGGGGTTTTTTTAAGGAGTCTTTATTGAGGGAAAACTGAAATATTTGTGGGCAATGTTAAATGATGTCTGGCCTTTTTCTTTGAAATATTATGTATTAAAGAGAGAGAGATGGATGAGAGGATAGATGGAATAAGATTGATTATACCTTGGTAAGGGAGCTCTGGTGGCCTAGTGATTAGGAGCTGCACTGCCAACCTAAGGACATGCTGTTCAAATCCACCAGCTGCTCCATGGGAAAATAATGGGCAGTCTCCTCCCTTGCAGTTAACTGTCTCTGAAAACCCCCTGGAGGGTTAGCTATGGGTCGGTTCCAACTCGGTGGTACATAACATACATTGATAATGGGTGAAGTCAGAGGATTCGGTATTCTTTCTCTGTCCTTATGATTGTATCTTAAATTTCCCTAATTAAAAAAGAGAGATGATGTTAAATACTAGGAAAATAATAGGATCATGACATATCAGCACCATCCTTATTCATCAGCATATCTTGGAAAGCTTTCCTTAAGACCTTAAAAGGACAATAACCTTTTGTAAAAGTACCATGAATATGTGTCTTAACTTCTCATGAGGACCAGGTCTGGTAGTCCAGCTACCACCTCTCCACCAAGGACCTGATTCAGTTCTTAGCAGCATTCTAAACCTGGGGCTGACTGCCCCGTCATTGCTCCTGGCTTTCTGCGTGACTTTAGAGGCTGTGGTATAGTTGTTCTGTGCCATTAAGTTAGAACCAACCTGTAGCTGGCCCTCCAGTGTGTTCTCCAAGGTAGTAAATCATATGAGAAGAAATTGCTCATCCTTCTCCCATGGAGCTGACGGTAGCCTTCTTAAATACAAGGCCAAATCCCATGTGCCTTTGGGATTGCAGTGTAGTTTCTTACCAGTAGGCTACCAGAGCTTATGGTATGGGAGTCTGTGTGAAAAGTACCCATGGAGTTGTGGTGCTTTCATGGTAATAAAAACAGGATCTTAGGGGAGCTCTGGTGGCCTAGTGGCAAGAAGCTGCAACTACAATCCCAGAGGTGCACAGTTCGAATCCACCAGATGCTCTGACGGGGAAGGAGGGGCAATCTCCTCCTGTACCAGTCAGATCCGATTTGACGGTACACACACACAAAAATAGTAAAATAAAATTTAAAACAAAAAAACAGGATCTTGAGCCAGTCATTTTCCTCTTGAGGCCTCCATACTTCTTAGGAAAGAAAATTGGGGACCCAGTGAGGATTTAAGTGTGTGACATTCATCTTGCCACTCTCATCCTCCTGGACAGTGCAGCTAAATGCATCATGGAGCATCATGGAACTATCCTGGAGGTCTGGGCTTCGCCTTTGACCTTCATCCTAGCAACGAGATGCCAGGCCTTTCTTACAAAGGACATAAGGATGGACTCAAACTTCTAACCTTTCATTCTTTAATTTAGCATCCAAGCATGTTAATTATTTATACCAAACTTAAACTGTTAGATGAGACGAAATCAGTTGTCTGTTATGAAAAATGCTTACCTGGATCATCCAATGGGTGTTTGTGTCTTGCAGCAGCCCCAAGACTAGAGTCCACCAACTCCTCAGTCATCAGGACAGATGTGCCATCGAGCGTGAAAGAGCACGCCAAGGTGAGTGTCTCCCAAGCTATTGTGTGGGAGGTGGGGAGCCTCCTCTGCCTAAGAAGGGTAGGGTTATAAATGGTCTCCCGTCCTGGATTCAAATGTCAGTCAACGTGGTACCAGTTCTGTGATCTTGGGCAAAGCCTTTTGCTTCTCTGGACTCATTTTCTTTTGTATAAGATAGAGGTACTGCCTGCCACAATGGGCCACTGGCATAATAAGAACAGTCAAACTGGTTGCTGTCAAGTCTGTTACAACTCATAACAACTCTCTAGAATGTCATGGAACCATTTTCTGGGGTTTGCAGGCTGTAATCTTTGCAGGAGCCGGCTGCCACATCTTTCTTCTTAAGAGTACTTGAGGGGTCCAAACTGCCAGCGTTTTGATCAACAGCCTTAGAGTATAAAATTATTGTTGTTAAGTGTCGTTTAGTGACCCTGTGAATGAAAGTTTTGTACACAAAACTTTCATCTTTTCTCCAAGTTCACAGAGTTTCTGGAGGCAAGCTTTTTTTGGAAGTAGATGCCACTCCTGCTTCCAAACCTGTTTTTATCTGGGAGATCTACAAAAACCAGGCCAAAGGGCTGTAGGCCCAAGGGCCCAAAAGCCTTCTTAAATACAAGGCCAAATCCGATCAGCTCACACCCTAATGCGAGCAAGAGCCACACCCTAATCTCAACCCCAAACCAGAAAACATGCCTTTGCAGAATCTAGCCATTCTGTTCATCTTCCCAGTCAGAAAATTGCCCCAGACTGGCATTCAAAAGCCTCTTTAATACAAGGCCAAATCCGGTCAGCTCACACCCTCATGTGAGCAAGAGCCACACACTAGTCTCAACCTCAAACCAGAAAACACACCTTTGCAGAATCTGGCTGTTCCACTCATCTTCCAACCTGGAAATAGCCCCAGACTGGCAGCCAAAAGTCTTTTTAAATACAAGACCAAATCCAATCATAAAATAGTCGGTAAGAAAAAATGATAAAATCATGAGCAAACTGTCACATACCACTTAGCAAGTGGTTCCTGTGTCCTGAGAGCTGTAATTCCATTCAATCAGCACCTCTCTGAGTCAAAGGATAATTTTCAGTGTCGCTTTAAAGATCAGGAAAGAGATTGAGGGAGGCTGAGCAAATGGCCTCAGGTGTGCATCGATGGGCAGGCGTAGAGTGGGTTTCCAAGCTGGGCTGTACCCACTGTGCCAGGTTCAAATGTATGTCGCTCTTGTTCTCTGTAGGCAGACGCCAAGAAAGCCAGCAAGATGGTGAACTCCACATCACACCCTCCCTTAGGGAAGGCAGTGGCCCTCCTCTCTGGGAAGACCCCCAAGAAGTCATCAGTGCCTTTGGCAAATACTACGTTGGTCTCAGAAACTGAGGAGGAGGGAAGTGTCTCAACCAAGCCTGGTAAGAAGGCCCTGCCTCTGTGAGCTAGGGGTTTGGGCTTCAGCCATGTCATGTTTTGGTAAGCTCTGGGGGATTATGGAAAGAGGGTTGCCTAGGAGAAAGAGGGCTACCTCAGGCTTTGCCGAGGGAGCTTGAGTTGCTTGGGTGGTTGATTGGAGTGTTTGTTTGGTCATCTTTAGGTAGGTTCAGGAGCCACTGTGCAAGCTTACAGTCTGAACTAAGAAGTTTGGCCTTACCTGTCTCATGGAGCACAGTGGTGGGCGGAGGTTTCATAAGCCAACAGGTGCAGGTGTACATATGTTGGGATACTAGGGCCTGGAAGCTGTTGGGAAGAGCATGGTCATCTTTGTGCCCACTTAAAGGACCAGCAGGTCTACGGCTCTCTTTTCATGAGCAGTGAACATCTGGTTTTGATTAGCAGCTGGGGAGGGGCAGGCACGTATGGAAATTGTGACTCTCAGCCCCCTCCTTGTTCATGCCTCAGGGGCGGTGGACCAAGCTGAAAGCTCCAGCGAGGATTCCTCCAGCTCAAGCGACGAGACAGATGTGGAGGTAATTGCCACTCATCCTCAGGAATAGTCCTGTTCAAAACTCTGGTCCTCTAGGATTATGGCTGGACTTTCTGAGACCTATTGAACTATATTCACTCAGCTGTTTGGGGGTAACTGGAAGCTGAAATGCCTGAGGATTGGGTAGGGGTAGGACAGGAACAGGCGCGGAACTTGAGAAGATTCTCGGTTATGAGAGAGAGACGCTGCCTGAAAAACTAGGGAAGACATCCTGTGAGGGGGCCATGGAGCTGGTGATGAGAGCACACTGGGATTCACCAGGAAGAGGCGGGGGAAAGGCATTCCATGCAGGAACTATACAAGGGATGTCCCAAGGTAGGAGTGGCTGTCATCTGTGGATCTGGGTGCACTACGGAAAGCAAGGCCTAGGCACGTGGTCAGACTTGAGCTAGAGTTATGTTGGTAGATGGCCTTGTCTCTCCCCGATCTATGACCCGGGAGACATACCCAGATCCTTCACCCTGGCTCTGCCAAAGAGAAGAAGGCTGCTCCTGCTCCTGAGAAACCAGTAGCCAAACACACAACTCAGTGGGCCAGAGGCCCATGCAGAGTTCCAACAGTGAGAAGGAATATGAACTTGAGGAAACCCAGGGTCAGGGGAAGGTAACTGGTGGTGTGGTAGAGCTAAGGAATGCCTCATAAATGCAAGAATACTCAAAATCTAAGCATTTAAAGGGATCACTTAAGGCTATCTAGAAGTAGGCTAAGAGACATGGCATTTGCCTGAGGTAACTCAGCAAGCCAGTAGTTGTGGATTCTGGCTCTTAGTCTTATGTCCCATAGCTGCCTGTCACCCAACTGTAATACTTAAGGAACAGGCAGGGATAAGCTGTCCTGGCTAAGAGAAGCCACCACTCTGCTCTTACCCTGCGAATGCCAGGTAGGGGGAGAACTCAGGGTCAAGAATTCTGTTCCCAACACCAGACAAGCATGGATGCAAACCTGACTCTGCCATTTACCTTTGCTCTTGAGTGACTTAACCCCTGTGAGCTTCTTGTCATTTTCTGGCAAATGGATATAAAGATCTTATTTGTCTCAACTGTTTGAAAGTTAAATGACATTGGAAAACCTGTGAAGTACCCTATACACTAAAAGGTAAAGCTTATGTAATTCACCCCGTGCTCCTGTCCTCTTTATTTCAGGTGAAAACCCATCCTGCCAAAACCTCTTCAGTCTCACCCAAGGAGGCCCCAGGGAAAAGGGCAACCCCAACCCCAGGCAAAGCGGGGGGCGTGACAGCCCAAGTCAGAGGAGGCACCTTCACCCCAGATAACAGGACCACAAAGCCTGAAGAGTCAGAGAGCAGCGAGGAGGAGTCTGAGAGTGAGGAGGAAGCCTCTACAAAGACCCTGAGCCAGGTGAGGCTGGGGAGGGCTCACCGGGGGGGTGCTTATGTCACGAGCACCTCCTGCCGGAGAACAACACTCAGCCTAGAGTTTTTGTTTCCCAACCAAGAGTAACCAGCCAGGCCCAGCTCTGCTTAGCTTCTGAAATTGGCCATGTTCAGGGTGGTGTGTCACAGACAGCATGGAGTTTTGAAAGGGAGAAGAGAGATGAGAAGCTAGATTACCAGAATTAGCTTGTTTCAACCACTTGTGGAAATTTCCTCTTATCTAAGAAGGACCCTAAAATGATGACTGCATCCAACTGTTAGTACCAGTGTCAGTTGCTTCAGTTTTCCTGTCTGCAAAATGGGCTGGTGACCTTGCTTCCGCTAGCCTTGTTTTGAAGGGGATTTAGCAGTTGTTTTAGTTATCAGGTTCTCTGACTTTAGAAGAAAAGCAGACCTGGAGGAGGTACCAAATCCAGTTACCTTATCAGCTGGGACTCCCTGTGCCTCCTGGCTGCATGCAGCCCCAAAAGCTCTGGGAGCGTCAGACAGGAAGGCCAGAGGGACTAGAAGACTGTTGGAGCTAGAGAGCAGAGAGGAGGAAGAGTGGGGCTGCAGTGGTTGAAAGACAGCCTTGCATTGACCCAGGTGGGGCTGCACTAGGTACGGTTGCCAAGCTTTGCCCAGCCTGGAGCAGAGGAAATGCAATAAATAGAAAAATAAGATGTACTTTGTTAAATATCAGTTATGTTAAAGAGAGAAATAGGCCAAGAAGGGACATAGAGATAACAATTTAAAATAGTAGTCAGAGGCCTTACTAAGAAGGAGGCATTTAAATAAAGACCTGAAGAAAACGAGGAGGGAACCATATGGATGTTTGGAGGCAGGTCATTCCAGGCAGAAAGAATAGGAAGAGCATGCAAGCAAGTGGGCAGCTGCTCCTCAACTCAGGTCAGTGTTGCTGTTCCCAAGGGCTGCCCAGTGTTTTCCAGGAGCCAAAATGAGAGCTTTTATGTAAAATCTACTTTCCATATCAGTTCACAAAAAAAAAAGGGAGATGCAAGCTAAACACAGCCTGTTTGGAACAGTCTGCACCCTCTGCACAGGAAGATTCTAAGAAGGGAAAGGATCAGCGCCGCTGATATTCTAGGGTAGCCAGCCCAGAGATGGGGGGCTGTGGCCCTCCTGGGGAAGACAGGGCCTGGAGTTTCCCGCCAAGACCCCTGGCAAGAAGCAGAGCCTGAGGACTGGGAACAGCAGGGAGTCAGAGGGTTAGTGAGGAGGGCCAGGTCCTGGAGCTAAGGACCAGCTGCCAGGGTCTTCCTGCCCTTTATGTGCAGAAAGCCCAGTGAGGGCCTCACTCTGTCCCTGTGTCCCATCCGGGCTCCTCCAGTTCCTATCTCAGAGCATTTGCACTCTCCCCCACCCTTCCCCTCTAAGCTCAGCTGTGCCATGGGAGCCAGTGCTGAGCTCCAGCAGGAGGCTGGCCTGGTGATAGTGCCTGTGCTTACAGGGCTCCCAGCTGTGGGGGGAGGTGACTGTAAGAACCCTGTGCCAGGCTTGAGGGGACCAGCAGGGAAAGGAAAGAAAGAAAGAAAAAATAAGAAGTGTATGTACCAAGACCAAGGAGATGAGGAGACAGCAGCTGGAGGAAATCAGGGCAGGAACGGGAGTGTGAAAGCCCTACGGGTGAAAGCATGAAGCTGGTTGGTTTGAGGAACTAGAAAGAGGTCATTTGGCTGGAACACTGGTCAAGATAGAAGATGAGGCCAGAGAGGAAAGCAGCGGGGGGTTTTGTGAAGGCATTGCCAAAGGGCAAAGAACAAAGTGCCATTTCTTTTTCTAGGTAAAGGCCTTGGGGAAAACTTCCCAGGTGCAAGCTGTCTCGGCTCCTGTCAAGGGGTCCCCTGGGAAAGACACTGCCACAGCATCTCCTATAAAGCCTGGGGCTGCCCAGGCCAAGGCAGGGAGGCCAGACCCAGACTCAGAGAGCAGCAGCGAGGAAGAGTCAGACAGTGAGGAGGAGAAACCCGCAGCCATGACCCCACTTCAGGTGAGGCCTGGGGGTGGGCCCCTTGCAGCCAGAAGACCTGCTAAGAACTTGTTCTCCCACCCAAAGACTACAGCCCCTAACCCTCATCTTTCTGTACAACTTCCTCACTGGTCTCATCTCCATCTGCACACATCCACCCTTTAATAATTCTCTCCCTCTCCAGGCAAAATCCTCTGCAAAAGCCCCCCAAGTCAGAACTGCCTTGGCTCCTGCCAAGGGATCCCCTCTCAAAGGGCC
>NW_006399880.1:3018768-3063582 GCF_000299155.1 Elephantulus edwardii | reverse complement strand
CCACAGGGGGACTCGGAGAGCAGCAGTGAAGAGTCAGACAGTGAGGAGGAGACGCCTGCCGCTGTGACCCCACTTCTGGTGAGGCTGGAGGACACCTTGGATGGCCCTGCCTAGAAAAGCTTCTTGTTATTCCCCCTCACACCAAGAACCCTGTGGGGTGCCATTTGCCCTCTTCACACCTGTGTCTCCACACTTGTTCCCTCTCAAGTCCCCCTTCTCTGATCCAGTCCTTTGTTAATTGCAGGCAAAACCCTCTGGGAAAAATTCTCAGGTCGGAACTGCCCTGAGCACAAGACCCTCAGGGAGGGTGGGCATCACAGTGCCCCCTGGGAAGGCAGGATCTGGAGCACCCCAGGCCCAGGTGACAAAGCAGGAGGAGACCTCCGAGAGCAGCAGCGAGGACGAGTCAGGCAACGAAGGGAAGGCGCCGACAGCAGTGACCCCGGTTCAGGTGAGGTTCCTACAGCCTACACTCGGCCCCGGCCCTCTTTCCTGCTGCCGTTCTCTTTGAGCCTCTTCTGGTTCTGATTATCCACCCTGCAGCTCCCTTCCCCTCACCCTGTGTCTCTCATTCCAGGCAAAGCCCACAGGGAAAACCTCCCAGGTGAGACCTGCCTCGGGTCCCACCAAAGGTACCTTGGGAAAGGGCACTACCCCAGTGCCTCCTCAGAAGGCAGGACCTATAGCCACAACCCAAGTCAAGGCTGAAAAGCCCACGGAAGACTCAGAGAGCAGTGAGGCGTCATCTGACAGTGAGGCAGAGGCACCAGCAGCCATAACTCCTGCCCAGGTGAGGCTTGCGCTGCCCCATCAAGTCACCTCTGTGGGATACTGTGCTCTCTTTGGTTGGAACTTGGGTTCCAGGCTCATGGGGTGGACAGTGAACTCCATACTCACATAGGTGGAACCTCTGAGTCTAGGAACCTTCTCAAGCCTCTGTCCTCTGTTTCCTTAGGCAAAACTGGCCGTCAAAACACCCCAGATCAAAACCTCCCCAAAGAAAAGCACCCCTATCACCCCTGCATCTGCCAAGATCCCTCCAGTGCAAGTGGGTACCCCAGCCCCATGGAAGGCAGGAGCAGTTACTTCTCCAGCCTGCACAGCATCCCCAGCTGTGGCCATGGTTGCCCAGAAACTGAAGGAGGAGTCTTCAAGCAGCGAGGAGTCAGAGAGTGAAGAGGAGGAAGAGAAGGCGGCTCCTGCAGTAGCGGTGGGACAGGTGAAGCTGTTGCCTAGCTGTCTTCAAAGCTGTTCCCCATAGCCCTTTGAGCTCCTAGGAGACACCTGTCTTCCTCTTATCATTCCAGGCAAAGTCTGTGTGGAGAAATTCCCCTGGGAAATCAGGCCTTGCAGCTGGCCAGCTCAAAATGGAGGTTCACGACTCGGAGAGCAGTGAGGAAGACTCGGACAGTGAGGAGGTGCCTCCAGCACAGGTGAAGCCCAGCTGAGTGAAGCGCGGGGCTGAGGATGGGATGCTCTAAGGATGGGATGCTCTTGAGTCTGCTCTTGCCTCTGCATATATGGGTTTGAAGGGACAGTTTCAGTTCAACCTTATTCCGCACTTGCACTCTCTGCCATCAGCACTCTGGGCCCTCCACAAGCTGTGTGGAATCCCACTGTGCCGGGCTCTGTCCTGGTCTGGGGCTCCTTTGGCCTTTCTCTCAGCTCCCCCAGATGTAGGAGAGTTCCAGCATGGTGTGCTGGACATTGAGCTCATGTGCCTGTCTTGCAAAGTACAGCGAATGCTGTCGTCTAGAGAGTTTTCAGGAGCTTGGAGGAAATGCTATCTGAACTGTGGATTTAAAGCTGTTTAGGTAAAATAGAGGGATAGTATGTTCCAGGCAGACACTGCAGCCTGGGCAAAGGTCAGAGACTGGTTCAGATGAGTTGTCATAAGCAGCATATGATGGTAGATCCCTGAAGAAGATGGTGAGGTGGAAGATTTGTTATCAGACTACCTGGGTTCAAGTCCCAGCTCCGTCCTGACCAATGTCAGGTGATGCAGTGTCCTGGTGCTTTGTTTGAGGGAGCTCTGTTGGCACTGGACATTGATCCTCATGGGATTGGGAGAGAATTTAAGAACATTTCCCACTTACACCAGGACAGGATCTGCATATAGCAAGCTCTGTCACTTTGAGGTGGGTAAAACCAGTGTGTAACAGCATCAAGTCAGATGTCCCAGCCTGAAAGAATACTGAGAAATGGAGATTGTGTCCCCTCTGTACTCAGCCACCCACAGTTTATTATTTTTTAATTGCTGCTGCCCCCCCCCAACCACTTAGAATTAGTCATTTCTTTTTTTTTCTTGGTACCACAACACAACATTTCTGCAAACTTGCTTTTGTTCCCCTCGCTGTTGTCTTCTGTGACCCATGGTCCTCTGATTTCTCTGCTGAGGTTTGTTTTTGTGTTTTGGAGGGATTTTTTTGGTGTGTTTTGTTTTTGGAGGTTTTTTTACCTTCATACAAAAAAAGGATTTTGAGAAACTGATTTCTAATTTATGGCAAGTTTCACTTTCAGAAATAAAACCACATAACAACACAATTTAATTCAATCTTAGAGGCTGGCGTGCTGAGCAAGGAATGTTCTTACTGTTTGTTGGATCTCCCTCTTTACACTGTCAGGTACCAGGGCTCTGCCTTTTGGAGTGATTTCACCCACCAAGTCATCAACAGTACCGTGTCCTGGTCCTTTTTCTGTAATTACCTCCTTACAATGTGCTTTCAGCTGGTCCTTCCAGCCACATTCCGTTAATTTGGCTCTCAGCAGTTCTTTGAAGTGTTCTCTTTGTTCAGTTTCTATCAAGTTTTGGTTAATCGCTGGTCTCATCAGCGCGTCTTTGTTCATCTTGTTAACCACACTCTTGAGCACACAGAATGCTAGAACATACATTTCTGGGACCACTCAGGTTTTACCCCTTCCTCAGAGGCTCCAGGTTCCCCTCCCCGTTCCTGAAGCCACAGACACCTTCCAGACCCAGTCCTGTATTAAGTTACATTTTGCAGAGTGTTTAAATGTTGTCTTTCCCTCTGAGCCTCCTGCCTGTAGTATGAGGTGGTATTCACATGCATTGGAAATTGGGGTTGGGAAAAGGGGAGCGGGCAGTTGTTGGGTGATTTTCTCTAACTCTGTCAGTCAGTGATCGTCAATATTAGGCTAGTAACCAGGACTACTGCTTCAGAACATTTAACCCTTTCTGCATCCTTCTAGTCTTACCTTGGCCCAAACTTCATTCACCTATGGAGATGATAATGCCTTTTGCCCTTATATTCTTTCAGAAAGAAAAGTAGACCTGCTAATCCCCCTGTCAGGGCCTAGCTTTTTATTAGCCAGGTGCCCTGTCAGAAGATGGGGCCTTTCCCAGACTTGAGAAGCTTCTGTGGACCCAGGCTGGACTGAGAAAGCGACTTGTTGACCACCACCTCTTTCTTATTCTCATAGATTAAAAAAGGATAGCCGTGTCTTTGTTTTTGGTCATTATGCGGATTAAATGAGATGGTGCTTCCATAACCTCACCCTCCTCATGCTTGTGTGTGCTGAGTGGGTCCCACACTCTGCCCAACGTTGGCAAGTCAGAACCAAGTCGGGTGGAGCCAATGTTTGTTTGGAAATACCTAACCAGCTCATTGCAAACAGTCAGTTTAGGAATTGAGGTTCAAAACAAGCAAATTGATAAAAAGTAGCGAAGACAGGATTAGTTCAAGCAAAGGAAATGTTCCAGAGAGTCAGGAAAGAGTCTTCAGGATAGAAATTTCATAGGAAGACAGTTTTTGTGGGAGAAGGGCTTAAAAGATGCACAGTACTGGGAGAATGAATGATTGACTCTTTCTTGGAATGCCTTTTGGGCCTGATCTTGTGTGTTGAGTGTATATTCTGTGACTTTGTCGAACTTTGTTTTTATCCCAGCAGCTTTTGTAGATTCCTTAGAAATTTCTGCATCTAGGTCACCTCTGCAAAGAAAAACCTTTTCTTTTTCATCCTGCTTTATTGCTTTGGCTAGAATTTCTGGTACACTGTTGAATAGTAGTAGAGTGACATTCTTTCTGTGTTTCTCCTATTATGAAGCATTCAGTCTTTTGCCATTAAGTATGATGTTAGCTGTAAGCTTTTCATAGATTCCCTTTAGCAGATTAAAGACATTTCCTTTTAGTCCTAGTTTGTTGAGAGTTTTTTACCATTAACAGAAGTTGTTTTGTTAAATGCTTTTTCTTTGTATATTGAGATGATTGTATGAGTTTGGTTTTTTATTGTGTGATTTTTATCCATTATTAATGTGATTAATATGATGGCATTTGATTTTTAGATATAAAAATCATCCTTTTATTCTTAGAATAAACCCCCTTGTTTTGTTACTGGATTTGGTTTGCTAGCTTGTTGCTGTGTTGTTTTTTTAATAAAGGGGTTTGGTTTTTTTAACCTATCTTCCAAAAACCCACTGGAAGCTCAGCTGTGAGTCAGTCTGACTCACAGCAGTGAATTTTTGAGTAAATTTATGAGCAATTTTCTTTATTTTCTGTAATTTTCTTTTGCTGTCTTTGTCTGATTTTGCTGTCTCAGGTATACTAGCCTCACAAAATGACTTGAGAAATATTCCCTCCTCCTCTGATATCTGAAAGAATTTGTGTAGGATTGATAATATTTTTTTTTCTAATGTTTGTTGAAATTCACCAGTAAAATGTGACCCAGGGCCTTTCCTATGTAAAGATTGTGTGAACCCAGATCTTTCTTGTGTTGTTGTTGTATTATGTGTCATTGAGTTGCCTGCGACTCATAGCTGCCCTGTGTACAACAATCCTAAACCCTACTCTATCCCTTGCCAATCTTATTGTCTCCTGCACGCCTATCCCTATTACCCTACTGACTGAATCAGTCCATCTCAATGAGGGTCTTCATCTCCTGTGCTGTCCCACCACTTTCCCAAGCACAATGTCCCTCTCCAAGGACTGTTCCCTCCTTGCAGCATGTCCAAAGTATGTCAGACGGAGCTTCAGAATCCTTGCCTCCAAGGAGCAACCTGGCTTCACCCTCTCCAGGATGAACTTCTTGTTCTAACAGTCTGTGATATATTCAGTTCTCTTCTCCAGCACCACAGCTCAAAGGCATCAACTCTCCTTCTATTATCCCTAGTTATTGTCCAGCTCTCTGATGCATAGCAAGTAATTGCAAAGACCATGGCCTGTATCAGGCGCACCTTAGTCTCCAGACTGACATCATTGCTCTTCAGTACTCTGGAGAAGTCTTTGACAGCAGACTTAGCCAATGCAACTCATCTTTTAATTATAGAGGAAGGTTTTTTTACTTACTGAGTGAATTTCTTTAATTGATAATGTTCTACTTAGGTTTTTATTTCTTCTTGAATCAGTTTTGGAAATGTATGTCATTTTAGGAGATCGTTTTCTCTGAGCTGCCTCATTTATTAGCATATGGCTGTTTATAGTGTGTTGTTGTTGTGTTCCATGCCATCAAGTCACTAGCTCCTAGCAACCCTCTGAACAACAGCTCTGACCCTTGCCTTGTCCTCTGCCATCTTCATGGTCTCTGTTATGTGTTACGCTCGATGCTCAGTTGTGTTGTGGTGATCACTCTTCAGTCCATCTCGAGTCATCTTCTCTTTCACTGACCCTCTGCCTTTCCCAGCATAGTATCTCTCCAAGGACTGGTTCTTCCTGAAAATATGTCTAAAGTAAGTGAGATGAAGTTTCACCGTCTTTGCTTCTAAAGGAGCATTCTGGTAGTACTCTCTTCAAGACAGTGTTGCCTTGTTTGGGGGGGCAGTCCATGGTATATGGTATATTCAGTACTCTTTACCACTACATTTCATTGGCATCACTTCTGCTGTCTGTGTTATTCATTGTCCCACTTTCAGATGCATAGAAAGCTATTGCACATACCATGGCTTGGACCAGGCACACCTTAGTGTTCAAACTGACGTCTGTGCTCTTTAGAACTTGGAGAGGTCCTTGATACCAGATTTTCCTAATACAACACATCTTTTGATTTCTTGGCTACTACTGCTGCTGTGGGTGTTGATTGTGGATCCAAGTAAAATCATTAACAACTTCAATCTTTTCTCTGTATATCATGATGTTGCCTGTTGGTCCAGTGTTAAGGACTTTTGTTTTTCTTGATGTTGAGATGTAATCCATATTGAAGGTTGTAGTCTGATGTGCACACAGTATGTGAAGTCCTCTTCATTTAATGCAAGGAAGGTTTTTCCATCTGCATGACACAAGTTGTTTATGAGTCTTCCTCTAAATCTGATGCCACATTCTTACTCATATAGTCCAGATTCTCAAATGATTTGTGTTATTCATGATTTTTATAATCCACACAATCTATGCAAATGCCTTTGTATAGTCAGTAAAACACAAGTAAATATCTTTCTAATATTTGCTTCCATCCAGGGTCCACTTGATATGAGCACTTATAACCCTTGTGCCATGGCTGCTTCTTAATCCAGCTTGAATTCCTGGCTGTTCTCTGTCAGTGTACTGTTTCAGCCATTTTTAATAATCAACAGCAGAATTTTCATGTGATATTAATCTACAGCTTTCATGTGATATTAATGATGTTATTTGATAATTTCCACATTTTATTGGGTCACCTTTCTTGAGAATGGGCATAAATATGAATCTCTTACGGTCAGTTGACCATTTGTCTTATCAGTTTGCTATATATACTGTGTGTGATGATTTACGTGATGCTGGAAGCTGTGGCACTAGAATTTCAGATACCAGCAAGGTCATCCATGGAGGACAGGTCTCAACAGAGCTTTCAGACTTGGAAGCAGGGCTGTCATCCAATTCTGAAGTAACAGGCCTTTGAATAATCCTATGGACAGTGGAAGAATATTTCCTTACTATCATTTTTCTAACATCTATGATGATGCCGCTCTTTCTTTCCTGACTCTTGGTAATTTGTCTTCTCTCTTTCAGTCTATGGATTAACACTTTCTAGTATAAGTATTTTTAAAGTTGTAAATTTCCTTCTAGGGACTGCATTAGCTTTATCCCAAGAACTTGGAAATGTTACATTTTCATTTTCATTCCTCAACTCACTGATCATTTATAAGGAGTTGTTTAATTTCCACATATTTGAGGAGGTCTCAAGTTTTCTTACGTTGTTGTTGAATACAAACTATAGTTCATAGTGACTCCATGTGTGTCAGAGTAGAACTGTGCTCTACTATGATGACATTATACCTCTCTGGACTCAAACAACTAACCTTTAAGTAGGAGCTAAGCTCTTATCATTTGCATCATGCAGGAACTCTTCAGTAATCTTCTAAACCATTGTTATTCCCATTTCACAGAGGAGTAGGCTGAGGCCAGTGAGGTCAAGTGTCTTGCATAGACTCATACCATTATTAAATGGACATCTGAAATCCAAAGCGAGACATTCTGACTCCAGAATTAATGTTCTCAGCTAATTGCCACGCATCTTTTTGCTTCCAGGTGAAGACCTCAGTGAAAACTCCTCAAACCAAAGCTTCTCCCAGCGCGTCTTCAGTCAAAGCGGCAGTGTCAACTCCTGCAAAGGTAGTCACGGCCACCATTCCAACCAAGCTGGCCTCCCCAGCCAAGGCAAGTAGAGTCAAAGCCTGGGGGATTGGTGGGGGGCAGAGAAGAAGGCAATCAAACAGTCAACCCAGTTTGGACAAGGTGAATAGACTCCCCACAGTCGTGCCATGATGGGAACTGAACCTCGAAAGACTATGTTGTTCACTGTCTTCTCCAACATTGAACATTGGTGTCTCCTCAAAATTCAGGTCAAGCCACCAATGAGATATCTCCAAAGCAGCACTGTCTCAGTGCAGGGCCTGCTGTCTATGCCAACAGGGGGGCAGTGCCTATAACAGACCAGGCCAAGCAAGCAGGGACAGTAGGTGTCCTCAGAGGGAGGACTCGGGCAGCTGTGAGGAGGAAGTCCCAGCCCAGGAGAGAGGCAGCGGGAATCGCTGTACTTCCGTGTCTGTGCCCGACGCCCTAGCTGTGTCTCAGACCAAGCTCCTGCCCGCGGTTTACACACTTTTGTCCCTTCAGTCTTCTGTGTGTCTGCTCACATCCATCATCTTTAGTCCCTCCTGATTCTGATTCTGACCCTCTCCCTCCAGGTGAAGGCCTCAGGGAAAACTCCTGAGACCAAGACTACATCAGCGTCTACCAAGGGATCCTCTGTTAAAGGGGCCACGCCAGCACCCCCTGGAAAAGCGGGGCTTGTAACTGCCCAGAAAGGAAAACCAAAGGAGGACTCGGAGAGCAGCAGTGAGGAGTCGGACAGTGACGAGGAGGCACCGGCCCAGGTGAGACTTCATGCGGAGGCACTTGCCAGGTCCTAGCCACCTGCTCTTCCGTGCTCAGAACTTAAGTTCAGGGGCAGGTATGGGAAGGAAGAACACACATTAAATCTTTGACTGTGAGATCTCGCCCCTCAGCTGCTGTCCTCCATGTATGCTTAGCTGAAACCTCTTGTGAAAACCCCAAATCATGACCTCCCAAATTAAAGGTGCCAAGGACATTCCCATGTCTACCGAGGCCTCCACAGCAGGAACAGACACACTTAGCCCCAAAAAGCTAAGCCAGCAACTCCTACCAACATAAACCAGGCCAAGAATACAACGATGTCACAGTCAGAGGGTGAAAAGGAGGCTCAATCTGTGATACATGAGACCCTGGGAGTCTCTCAGCTGGCCAGATGCATCTCCCTAGAGAGCTCATCTGGCTAAGTGAAGACAGGATTCTAGGGAAGGGTAATGAATGAGTTCCATGTTTGATCAGGACCCTTTTTCCTCTGTTGGCAGAGGGCAGCATGGTGGCTGTGTTATGCAGAAGTCTGGAGACTTACAAACTCTAGGGACTGTAAGGCTCGAGCCTACTAGAAGAATGATTGACCCAAGCCAAACAGAGGTGATAGATGGCAGTTGACATTCTGCCTTTGTATCTGGAGAGATAGTGGAGAGTATTGGCAACTGGGACAAGCCAGATAGCTCTTGTCACGTGTAGAGAGACACTCCTGGCAGCTCCAGCCTACCATTTCCTCATGGAAATGTACCTCGTTATAGCCCGCCTTCCATTTCTCAAGAGAAAGGGAGCCCAGAGCCAGGGCACACTCCATCCTCTCAGAATTCTGTTTTAACAATAATAAACAAGCACTAAGAATTCTGAGCCCAAGCTGCTCTTGGCACTGACATTTGGCATTGGCTCAAGCCAGCTATTGTAAAGCATTGTTATGCTGATTAAGACTGAAGGGTCAAGAACATCAGCACCAGTCAAGGAGATTCTAGTCTACGTAGTAGAGGCTGGAGAGACAGCTGACTGGATTTCTGAGAAAGTTTTCGTACTATTCTGGTAGCTCAAGGAAAACAGGTCTCAGAGGGACCAGAGGAGGGGATGATAGCACTGAGCTTGAAGAAGGCTAGGTGTTCAGCTGATTTAAACGTGGAGAAAGATCCTCCCAGTGTGAAGCCATTTGTGATGCAGAAGTGACATGAAACAGGGAGGGCTCAGAGAAAACCAGCCTCGCACAAACAGCAGTTGTTTCTAGGTAGGTATGACATTTGTAGGGGGCTTGACTGACAGACTCAGGAGTCCCCGGCTGCGCTTTGTTTTAATTTGGATATTGTTGCTGTGTACTGTTGAGGCAGAACTGACCCATAGCTGAAACTCCAGCAGGTTTCCAGAGGAAGTAAATTGCATGGAAAGAGATTGCCCTTCTTTCTCCCACAGAGCAGCTGGTGGATTCAAACTACTTATCTTTTTGTTGGCAGTACAGTTCCTTACCACTAAGCCACCAGAGCTCCCTTGAACACTAGTTTTTGGGTTAAGTTTTAAATTGCATTATTGTATCAGCCAGGATGTCCTTCTTTTACAAGAGAACTCGATTGTAAAGAGCTTGAAGAGTAGAGAAACTGGCTGTTATCTCATAGGGCAGCAAGTCTCAGCCGGGTGGTTCGTTCACTAAGTCAGTATCATTGGTGACCCAGACTTCTTCCACCTTCATATTTTACTAGACTCACTCTTAAAGGAGGGCTTCGCTGACTCCCAAACAGCTGGGAAATGCTCCCAGGCCAGCCTCACTTTAGATCTCTGAGGCCAGACTTAGGCCCTATGCTCCCCGTGCAAAGCCAGTCAGTGAGAAATGCTTGTGATTGGCTGGGAAATTCCCCAAAGCATGGATTGTTAGTGGCACATTGATTTATTTGTTCGACTGCTAACTGCTGGAAGGTTGACCAATCAAATCCTCCAGGTGCTCCTCTGGGGGATAGGTAGCTCTGGTGACTTAGTAGTCAGGAGTTGCGCTGCCAACCCTAAAGCACGTGGTTTGAATCCACCAGTTGCTCCACGGGAGAAAGATGGACCATCTCCTCTCATGCAATTAACTGACTCTGAAAACCTGCTGGAGGGGGCTCAGACTCAATGGTCCACAACAGTGACATCCTTTTATAAAAGATTTACGGCCTAAAAAGAAAAGATTTTCACCCTCAAAAACTTTATAGAAGGTCACCAAGAGTCATAAGCAGCTCCACAGCCATTGGTTTGGTTTGGTTTGGTTCTCTCCAAAGCAATTAGTAGATGGTTGTTAGCAAGGAAGGCATGCAGATTTTACTTACTATTAGGGGGGCAGCCAGTTAACAATGTGAACCGTAATTCCCACCAGGAAATGACACAACATTACAGTTCAGTCTTTTGTCTTGTCTTGAGTAGTGGGATGGGAGCTCTGGTGGCCTAGTGGCAAGAAGCTGCTCTGAATCCCCAGGGCACACGGCTCGAATCCTCCAGTTGCTCCACTGGAGAAGGATAGACAGTTTCCTCCCATTCAGTTAACTGCCTTTGTAAACCTGATGGACGGTTCAGTTAACTGCCTCTGAAAACCCAGCTATGGATCCATTCCAACGTGGCAGTACACAGAACGGTCGTAATGAGTATTAGGAAGCTCGATTAACCTGGCTTCTGCTTTTCTGAGTGTGTTGAAAGGTGCAAATAGAAAGGTACAGAACTGCCCTCTCCCCTCCTGGGCCACCCCCTCACTATAAGTCCTCTTCCCTGACCCTGACTGTAGTGCCCACCAGTCAACACCAACTCAGGGCGCCCCCATGTGAGTCAGAGTAGAACTGCTCCATCGGGTTTTCAATGGCTGGTTTTTTGCGAGGAGATCTCCATTCCTTTCTTCTGAGGTGCCTCTTGGTGAATTCAAACCTTCAATCATTTTCTCAGCAGCTGAGTTTGTACAACTAGGGAATTCGTCTCACGAAGCCAGCTCCCTCATTTATCCTCAGCCTGGCAGGAAGGGGTGGCCACCATTGGGGTGCTGTTAGCCAGAAATGTTGCAGCCTTGTCCCAGGTTGCTGTCCCCTCCCTCAGATCCCTAACCATCACATTCTGGTCACATCTGAGTCTGACATCCCTTTCAAGTTCAGAATCAGCTCTGGGGAGTGCGTAATGGGGCCTGTGTTTCCAGTGGGTGCCCCTGGGGTATGTGCAGGAAGGACAGTCAGAGCCCTTGAGGGGCATCACTCACTGGTTATGGTTCCTTCCCCCTTCTCCCTCCGGCTCCTTCAGTTGTGCCCCCTTCAGGTAACACATACACCCACAATGTGCTTGTCAGGTCTTGTCGCCTCGGAAAGACAGTAACGGCAAACCCGCCAAAAGCAAGACCCAGGCCCTAGCACCCCCGAAGAAGAGCACAGAGGAGTCATCAGAGAGCAGTGAGGACGAACTGCCATCTGGCCAGGTAAGCCTGGGCCACTGGGCCTCGTGGAAAATCTCTCCTCCATACATTTAAATAGCACTTCACAGTTTGCAGGGCTCTTTCCCTTATATGTGTCTTTCCTCCTTACATTTACCCTCAAACGTAGGGAGCAAGATGTAGCTGGACATACAAGCTTCATAATTAGACCAGGCAAGGATTAATCCCAGCTCTACCACCCCAGCTTCCTTACCTGAGGTCAGGTGTTTCTGCTGTAAACCAGGACGTGCAATGTTTTTCTTAGAATGTCTGGCCCATGACATGGTGTCTGTTATTAACAGGACTTCAGGCAGTCTTGCCTCATTTGGTAGGAATTAATACCCTAAGAGTTGAAGTGGATTTTCCCAAGTTTTCTAGACCCATAAGAGACAAAGTGAGCTCAAGCCCTGGGCCTGGCTCCTTGTGTATCCCTGTTTTCTATTTGAATTGGGTGCCTTCTCTGCAGAGGGTATCAGGACACACTTCACCCAAGACCCTTCCTCAAGATTCTTCCTTCCATTGTTCTGCTGTCCAGAGGTCCCTGTTGACATGGCTGATGTGGCCCAGGCTTCTCATGAATCCCAGGCTATGCCAGGAGGCAGCACTGCCCTTTGTCCGCCTCTAGCTCCTTGAGTCTCCTGCTAGGTTCCTCAGAGTGCTTGTTTCCTCACTAATCAGGGATGCTGCGATCCTGCCACACTGCAGACTGGTGGAGCCCTGCATAGAACATGCCGTTGTCCCATTCCCCAGGGACAGG
Source organism: Elephantulus edwardii (assembly GCF_000299155.1). Classification (NCBI taxonomy): domain Eukaryota; kingdom Metazoa; phylum Chordata; class Mammalia; order Macroscelidea; family Macroscelididae; genus Elephantulus; species Elephantulus edwardii. The sequence goes on along the minus strand of NW_006399880.1, from coordinate 3,051,101 downwards.
CAGCTCCTCTGTAGACCTCTCGGTGAAGGGATGCTGTTTGCCTTTTTTCTCTTCTCAGTGAAATGTTGTTGTACGGTTGAATTGATCCCACTTCAGGCCTGATGCTATAACACTACCATATCTCCCATGGCGTTAGTGACACGTAGGTCCAAACTACTAACCCTTTGGTTAGCCGTTGAGCACTTAAGTATTACATCACTAAAACCAAAAAACTCCTCAAGTCAGTTCTGACTCTAGTGACTTTTTCTTGATTGCCAATAGTTCCCTTGGCTGTGATCTTTATGGTAAAAGACCTCCAGGTCTTATCTCTTGTGTAAAATAAGAGTAGGCAGCATGAGGATGGCCGAGTCTGACCTCTGCTAACTCCACAAAGGGGAACTATCCCCATCAATGACATCCACACTATAAAACTAATTCCTGTAGTGTCAGATATGGTCCCTCTTGGTCCTGCACCTACTTCTACTAATTCAAACACCAATTGTAATGCTCTGCTGGTCTGAAATTCATTGCAGTGACCACACAGACTTTATGGAACCATACTCAGGCTTGTGGAATTTATTAAGGACATTAATAGGCTTTAATTCAGGTGTGGCTGTTATGTGCTATCAAGTTGCTTGCGACTCATAACGACCCTGTGTAAAACAACCCTAAACTCTGGCCTATCCTGTGCCAATCTCACTGTCTCCGACACACCTACCCCCATTACCTCAGTCACTGAATCAATCCATCTCATTGAGGGTCTTCCTCTCCTGCACTGTCCCTCCTCCCTCCCAAGCATGATGTCTCTCTCCAAGGACTGATCCCGCCTTGCAATATGTCCAAAGTATGTCACACAGAGCTTCAGAATCCCTGCCTCTAAGGAGCAGCGTGGCTTCACCCTCTCCAGGATGAACTTGTTTGTTCTCCTACCAGTCCATGGTATATTCAGTACTCTGCTCAAGCACCACAGCTCAAAGATATCAATTCTCCTTCTATTATCCCTAGTCATTGTCCAGCTCTCTAATGCATAGCAAGTGATTGCAAAGACCATGGCCTGTATCAGACGCACCTTAAGTCTCCAGACTAACATCGTTGTTCCTCAGTACCTTGTAGAGGTCTCTGACAGCAGACTTTTCCAAGCAATTCATCTTTTAATTTCCTGGCTGCTGGTACCAAGAGTGTTGATTGTAGTGCCAAGCAAACTGAAGCTGCCAGCAATCTCAATCTCTTCACCATCCATCATGATGTTGCCAATTGACCCAGTGGTGAGAATCTTTGTTTTCTTGATGGATATTGGGCTTCAATCCGTCTTGAAGGCTGTAGTCCTTGACCCTCTGCAGCAAGCACTTCAGGTCCTTTTCAGTTTCAGCAAGCAGGGTTGTGTCATCTGCATAACACACATTGCTAATGAGTCTACCTCCAGTCCTGATGCCACACTTCTCCTCATAGAGCCCAGCCTCCTGGATTATCTGTTCATCATATCGGTTTAAAAGATATGGAGATAAGACACATCCTTGATGCACACCCTTCCCAATTTTGAACCATGAAAGTATTTTCTTGCTCTGTTCCAACGACTGCTTCCTAGTCCAAGTATAAGTTTCTCATAAGCACAATCAAGTGTTCTGGGATTCCCATTCTTCTCAGCGTCAGCCACAGTTTGTTGTGATCCACACAGTCAAAGGCCTTTGCATAGTCAATGAAACACAGATAAATATTCCTCTGGTACTCTCTGCTTTCAGCCAAGATCCATCTGACATTAGCTGTAATATCCCTAGTGCCATGGCCTCTTCTAAATTCAGCCTGCACATCTGGCAGTTCTCTGTTGATGTGCTATTCCAGTCATTTTTGGATAATCTTCAGCAGAATCTTGGTTGCATGTGATATTAATGCAATATCAGTGATAGTGTTCAATAATGTCCACACTCTGCCAGATCACCTTTTTTTGGAATGGGAACAAATAAAGATCTCTTCCAGTCAGCAGGCCGGGTGGTTGTCCTCCAGATTTCTTAGCACAACTTGCTAAGCACATCCATAGCAACATCTGTTTGCTGAAATATGTCAACTGGTACGCCATCAATTCCTGAGGACTTGTTTTTTGCCAATTCTTTCAGAACAGCTTGAACTTCCTTCTTCATCACCACAGGCTCTTCATACGTTGTTTCATGAAATTATTCTGTGTCCACCAATTTCTTTTGGTATAATAACTCTGTATACTCCTTCCATCTTATTTTAATGCTTCCTGCATCATTTAATCTTCTGTCCAATGCATCCTTAAGCATTGCATCTCGAGGCTTAAATTTGTTCTTCAGTTCCTTCAGCTTAAGAAATGCTAAGTGAGTCTGTATCAGGATATAATCCCTCAGTCCAGACAGCTTCTCAAGCATGATTACAGGCCCATTGACCTTAAAAGTCAGTGTTACAAAGTTCCCTGAGTCCTGCCAGTTAAGGCATCTTCCCTCAGTCCTCCAGCAAGCTCGGGTGAAAGCCTGTGACTCTGGCTCTCTGGGGCAGCAGGCCCAAGTCAGCTTTGTCTCATATGAGTCTCTGGTTCTCTGCTGAGGCTTCTTCTGTCTTGAGTAGATAGATCCCAGTGTGGTTGGTGCAGGAATCTCTGGCCCTGAAGGATGCGTGTTGCTGCTTCCTTGTTAATGTTGAGATGCCTCACTTCTGCTACTGAAGCCTAGGGAGATGGGGAGAGTGGCTAATCCCTTTGTGGGATTACAGACTGACACTGTGTGTGAGTGAGCCCACCCAGCCAGGTGTCAGAGACAGTGACTTTGAAAGTCATTACAGTAAACCCTTGACGACACATCCTGTAAAACTTCTAGTGGCTTCAAATGACCGATCTGTTAGCAGCCCAGTGCTGCTCCTCAGTAGCACATATTACAAAAATCTTAACGAATGACTGGCACAGCGGGTTGTATGTTGGGCTCAGATCTACCAGAACTCCATCCTTCTCCAAGAGAAGGATCGTGAAATCTGCTCTCGTTAAAGTTTACAGCCTTGGAAACCTAATAGAGGGTTGACAAAGGTCAGAATCAACTCAAAGGCAGTGGATTTGGTGCGTTCTTATGTTTGGATTTTTGTTTTAATAGCAAAACAGTGTTCGCACTGTGCCATCCTATGTTAAGCTCTGTTGTGGTGGTGGTGGTGGTGATGGTGGTGGTATTTGCCGTCATTCGCCATCAAGTTGCCGGCGACTCATAGCATCGCTATGGACATTAGCTCTGAATGCTGCCTTGTCCTGAGCCAGTCTCATCATATCCAACAGTCTTGATCCCATTTCCCCGTTCACTGAGTCAGTCCATCTCATTCTGGGCCTTCCTCTCCTGCACTGTCCCTCCCCCCTTCCAAGCACAATGGCCCTCTCCAAGGACTGGTCTCTCCTGGCCATGTGCCCAAAGTACATGAGCTGGAGCTTCAAAATCCTTGCCTCCAGGTGGCAGCCTGGTTTCACCCTCTCCGGGACAGACCTGTTTGTTCTCCGTACAGTCCACAGTAGGTTTACACTCTTCTCCAGCACCACAACTCAAAAGACAATCGATCCTTCTTCTGTCATCCCTTAGTTACTGTCCAGCTCTCTGATGCTTCTATTACCTCTCTTGAGTCCCCAGAGCAACCTTGTGAGGATAGTAGGTCTTTTTGTTCTCATCTTAAGGAGGTGGGAATGGTGCTCTGCCTCAGCCTCACACAGCCAGCGAGTGAACAGACCTGGTGTGTAAACCCAGGAGACCAGTGTGACCTGCCGTCTAGAGTCCTCTGACAGGAGGGGCTTCCTGTCCAGGGAAGAGGGCGGGTGGGGCTCGGCCTTGCCCTCTTTGTGGAGCCACCTCTGCAGAGCCCGCTGAGCGCCATCGAAACAGCTGGGAGGGAGGGGGGCGCTCTGCCTTCATCTGCGGGGGCAGACTAACACAATTAAAATGAACATCATGCTTAAACTGAACATTTAATTGGTACATTAGTCCTGAAGATTCTGGAATCCCTATTAAAAAAGAAGCAAGTCGGCAGCTTGCACATTCCCCCAGGAAGATTCAGGGAAGCCTGGGAACACTGAACCTCTGCCTAGCTGGGGGTTTTTTAGCTCCTTAATCCCCAGCTTGGTAATTATGATTATTACCATTATTAGGCATTTATTGAGCACTTGTCTACTGACAGGTTGCATACTCTTTTCATTATTAGCTCATCGATGTGGGGAGTGAGGGGGCAGAGTCCCAAGCTAGGAGAAAGGGAAGGTCCTTGTGATTCCATCCATGCCTCAGTCTCCGTTTCTGCACAGTGGGGCCTACCCTGCTGCTCTTTCAGGAGCTTTGTGACTCAGTCTTGTCAGTGCAGAAGGTGAGCCTGAGCTGGGGCCTGGGGTAGACACCACATGGCAAAGACAAAGGCTTTGCACTCAGAGCTTTCTTTTGAATCCGAAGGAATGTGCCTTTAAGAAATTAAATTAGGGTGTTGAATCAGGAACCCAGCATGAGTGGCCCTGGAAGGAGACCCTAGAGCACTTCTTCTAGTCCTGGCTCTGACACCAATCTGCTAGCGACCCTGGGAAGCCATTTGTCCTGCTGTGGGTGCTGGAGAAGGGAATTCATGTCAACCTCCTCACACCCTTGTGTGCAGGGTTCTCTGGAGGTAGAGCTGGCCCAGGGTCTGTTCCCCAGACCCCCAGTTGCGAGAGTCTTTTGGAGAAGTACTACTGCCTTTTAGCGCTCTTGTCACCTTAGATGCCTTTGGAATACTTGCCCAGGCCAGCAGCCCGCTGCCCTCACTCTGCTAGATTTGCTGGCAGGAGAATAAGATTGTGCTGAGCTCAGCTAGGACAGTAGACACTGCATTGAAGACCGCCAGGGTTGGTTCTCGGGTCCCCGGCCCTGCGGGTAACACGATTCCCTAAATTCTGAGGGTGGTTTCATGTTTTAGGTTCATTGTATCCAGCCTTCCTTGGAAGGAAACCCTCCTTTGGCACACTCCAGTGTGACTGTGCTTTGTAATCTCTAGGGTGTAGCAGAACCCCTCGCAGCGTGTGAGCCCAGGTGAGCATTACCGGGGCTCCATTCACCAGACTAGGGTACACGATGCTCAGGGACTTGAGCACAATGAAGTTGTACAGGACGTGGGACCAGAGGTGATTTCTCAGATCTCTTGGGCCACACGCCCACCTTTTTAAACTCTGCAGACGCGTTACACACCTGTCCCAAATACTGTTTCTCAGTGGTTTTCCGTGCCCTGCCCTCTGCGCTCGGCCCCTGCACCACCCCCTCCTACAGCCCAGAGGCCGGGGTGGAGCGGCGTGGGCAGGTGCAGCGAGGAGGAGGAGGCATTGGCTGCTGGGCTGCATTTAACTTGCCGAGACGCTATTGTTTGCCTTGATGGGTTCCTTGCCTCTCTTCGTCCTGACAATCTGTTCTTCTGTCTTCTCACATATATATAGAACCCTCCCTCCCAGCAACTGTAAGCCTTCTCCCACTTTCCATCCTTCTCTTTCATCACTTAAGAAGAAATGCTCTGGAAATGGCAGATTAGAGCAGCCGCGGGGGAGGCAGAGTGACAGAGCTCGGAAGGGCCACAGGCCAGCAGAGCCCCCACCCTCAAGTGAACAGCCACAGGAGCACACAGACAGGAGGTGGACAGGGTCATGTGGGAATTATATTCCACTTTGGCCTCTCCCTCTTGGCCTCAGTCAGTGCTCATTTTTCTGGCCCAGTCATCCTCCTCTGATGATGGAAGGCACAGAGCTCATTGCTGTATGTAACACTGGAGCCTGCAAGGTGGATGGCCCAGTTCTCGTTAGCTTAACTTCTTGGAAGAGGATAAAGAAAATAGCCCTGCTCTGTAGCATCACTGGAGCCAGCTTCCCACTGACCTGGTCTGCGGGACATGAGGGAGTTGCTACTTCTTTTTGTAATGTTTTGTTAGGAAATTTAAAACACGCCTGAAAATAGAGTAATATACCAGCCTTAGTAGTTACCCACCTATAACTAAGCCCTTCCATCCAGTCCCTACCCCCAGTCTCCAAACCCCAGTATAACAGTTCTAGGCCTGTCCTCAGATCCACCAGGGTTTCAGCATGTAGTTCAAATGAGGAGAGCACACGCCTTTTTCACAAAGCATAATCACAATATATTGTCATGCATAAAAAACTTGGCAGTGATTTTTTTAACATAATCTACAAGAATGCTGGAATTCATGAAGAAGAATGTGACATCAAGATTAGAGGAAGACTCATCAACATTAAACAGATGACACAGCCTTGCTTACTGAAATTGAGGAGGTCTTGAGACACTTGCTGCAGAAGATCAAATACTACATACAGCCTTTAATATAGAGGATGTTTCAACATTAAGAAAACAAAAAATCATCACCAGTGGGCCAATGGCAGCATCATGATAGATAGAGTAAAAATTGATAATTGTTAACAATTTAATCTTACATGGATCCACACTCAAAAGTGTAGGTACCAGAGTCAGGAAATAAGAAGACATGTTACATGGGAGAAATCTGCTGTTAAGGATTTCTTCAAGCTTCTGAGCAACAGGGATACCAACTTAAAGACCAAGGTGTGCCTGATCCAAGCCATGGTCTTCTCAGTGCTGTCTTGCATCTGAAAAGCTAGACAATGACTAAGGATAATAGAAGAATCAGTACCTTTGAGTTATGGTATTGGAGAGGAGTGCTGAATAGCCCATGGATTGCCAAAAGAACAGAGAAGTCTTATCTTGGACAAAGTGCATCCAGGGTGCAAGGATGATGAAACTTCATCTCTAGTACTTTGGACTGTTGTTAGGAAGAGACAGTCCTTGGGGAAAATGGCATCATGCTTGGGAAGGTGGTGGGTCAATGAAAGAGGAAGGGAAAACCCTCAACAAGTTGGCTTGACGCAGTACCAGCAGCAATGAGCTCAAGTGTATCAGAGATGGTAAAGGTAGCACAAGACAGGGCAAGGTTCAGATCCATTGTTCATAGGGTGGCAGTGTGTTACAGACAGAGCTCAGCAGCACCTCACAAAAACCAATCCACATCCCCATCTGTTTAATACATGATCATTTTTATGCTTGGTATTTTCCAATAGGAGCCTGTAGTGTCTTGGATTGTTAGTCTCTTAACTTTGTAAATCTATTGCTCCCTACCCACCATGCACTTTGTTGAAACTGGATCATTGTCGCTAAGGACAGAATCCTATACCCCACTCCCCCCATCCCTAAGGAGAGGCGCATCAGAATCTCTGCAGTGAGGACTAAAGGGTACCTGGCTCCTAACACTGACCAGTCTGACCCAGGGCACAATAGACAATTCTCGTTAAAGTGGAGGAAAATTACAGAATAAAACACAAAATCTGTGGTGTTTTTTTTTAAGATTCAAAAACCCCAAGTATACTATCTAAACCACCAGAGACTATGGTCTTTTCAACAGTATTTTTTATACTATGAACCAAAACTATCCCAGGACCCCTTTCTGACCAAAACACAGTGACTCACCCACCCTTGAGTAAATATTCTACTGAAAAAGGACCCCAGATGAGTCCAGAAGGTTTAACATTTAATTCAAAGGTAAGGTGACAAGGGGGCAGAGGATTAAACTGTTGAAATGGAACCACCAGAACACATTCATGATAATGGAAAATGTAACTGTTATTGATCAGTTTGTGTGGAAATTATCAAAGGAGAACCTACCTTACTATGCAAATAAAATATTTTTCTAAAAGAATGACCTCTGGGGTAGGGTGGCTGGTTGGCAGCACTCGCTGGGTGACTTTTAGTTAAGGAAGCCTGTTGGCTGATATCTCCGCAGTGGACAGAAGAGAGAGCGCTCAGTCAGGGTGCAGGCTCCATCATGGCTGAGCTCTCTTCCTCTCTGGACTTTAGTTTTCTGATCTGTGTAATAGCATTGGTGCTGCTGACTTTGGGATTCACTGGAGGGTGGGTAGGACACTGTGAACTGTGAAGCGCGGAGCTGGGGCTTGCCGGTTGGGTGTCAAGGGAGGGGACTGGGCGTGCCCTGGGCAGCCAGAATGTTTCCAATTGTGGAGCTTTTTGGACCCCTTTCCCTGTGAAACTTTCCCCACCTTCACCTCTCCTTCCCTGGCCAAGCCTTTAATCACTGGTGGATGTGTTTTGTTTTTGTTTTTCAAGGTGATTAAACCCCCTCTGATTTTTGTCGACCCTAATCGTGGCCCAGCTGCTACCCACACGCCAGCCCAGGCTGCAAGTTCCCCAAGGAAGGCCCAGGCCTCGGAGACCACAGCCCAGAGCTCTTCCTCCGAGAGCGAGGATGAGGATGTGATCCCGGCTACCCAGTGCTTGACTACTCCTGGTGAGCATGGCCCACGATGCGGTGCTTCACTGCCCTGGTCCACAGAGAGAGGGCCTTGGCCCAAATCACACAGCAGGTTGTTTACTGGCCAGGAGGGGCTTGGACCAGGGCCCAGAGGCTCCACCACTCCACTCATGTGGAGCTGCCTCAGACGTGCAGTTCTGGAAGGACATTTCCCAGGAACTTCACTGCAGGGCTCCCGGGAGTGGACTTTTGACCAGTAGCTGGAAGCTGTAGGGACCAGATTTCTACAATCCAAGCAAGAGCTAACAACCTGCTGTGTGAACATAAGGGCTGTTAGAGTGGTAGTGAGCTTCCTGTCACTGGCAGCATGTAAGGAGGCTAAGTAGTCCCTTAAGCTGAGATAGCATAGAAGAGAATTACCTCTGTCAGTGGGAACCAAGAGCAGATCTGGGCATCCTTAACTTGTGAGAGCCCTTCACTTCACCAGTTGTAGCAAGAAAATGGTTACTGTTGTTGATTGTTATTGAATTAAGCATGACTCACAGTGATCCTATGAACAAAAGACCTGACATTTATCAAAGCTCATAGTTTCCAGAGGCATGTTGTTTAGGAAGTGGATGCCACTCCTTCTTCCAAATCTTATTATAATGGTTTTTATTAGGAATTAATACATTATATCAGCAGGGTAAGTAAAAAATACTCACATCAAGAAGATTACATATGATCCTACTACCTAGTTAACATTTTAGAATCGTTTACTTTTATAGAAACCTAAAGTAACACGTTTTAACATGAGATCCTGTGTCCAGTATGCAGTGATCCTCACCGATTCTGGAAGCACTGTTCTGGTCCTGACATGTTTACAGTGTCCTTTCCTCTGGCTACAGAGCAGTCCTTTGGTTGGACAGACTCTAGTTCATTGAACCAGGCCCTGACTGGGGGCAGTTAAGGGGTCACTTCCATTAGTCAACAGGGCTACAATGAACTTACGTGCCTGAGCCTTTGCATGTGGCTGTGGTGTTCCAAAAAGAGGGGCATCTCCTTGGGCACACAGCGCCTTGCCATCAGGTTATGGCCTAGTCAGCCACGAGGGTTGAAGTATGAGGCAGGGCTGAAGAGGAACCAAGGCCCAGCTCCAACAGTATGACGTCAGCCTACACTTGGTCTCCTCGTCTATAAAATGGAGATGATGAGAGCTGCCGTGAAGGCATGGGGAAGAGATAGGCTTCCCAGACCCAGGAGGAGCTGACACGGGCATCACTGCCCGTGGGAAGGCCCTGGGGCTTCTGTACCCTGACACATCCCCTCCCTACTCCATTTCAGTCATTAGAACCAACCTCTCCACACCAGTGGCAGCCAGCAGCAGCAACGAGTCCAAAAAGGTGGCAGAAGGCAAGCAGCAGAAGACAGCAGCCACTCAGGTACGCTGGTCCGGGCGCCCTGCCTGAGCATGACATGGGACAGGCTGTGGTTGCACTGCCTTCAGCTTCCCATTCAGTGTCCTCCCTTCTCCTGCATGAGTTGTCGGGAAGACCGATCAGGAATGTGGCATCCCTGATTCTCGGTTTCCCAGTGTGCTCGGGCATCTGATGTAGTTTTTCTTCCTCTAGGTTTTTAAATACCAAAACAAAACTTGGCCTTTTGAATATTCATAATAACGACTGTTCTCATTCTCCCCAGCCCTACCATTTTCAGTTCGTGTTTATTTGGATCTTTGCCTGAATCTAAAAACTGGGCAAAGTAAGATTAATGGCTCACTGTTCAGATAATAAAACTGAGGCCTGTCCCCTGGGCTGTCTGCACCCACTCAGGAGGACTGTGGTTAACTGCTAACCTGGACCCCAGCACCTTCTTCCACCCCGCTGGTGGCATTGCCCCTCTGCTTCCTACTCCTCTTGCCTGGCACTGCCTCTTCCTGCTCTAGCCAAACAAGACCTGACCTGGAGATGGCATAGTTGGCATCCAGGACCATGAGTCCCACAGTTGCCTCTTACTGTCCACAGGTGGCAAAGAACCCAACTTCCCTCCCACTGACCCAGGCCGCACTGAAGGTCCTCGCCCAGAAGACCAGTGAGACTCAGCCTTCTTCCGCCAGGTCCCAGCCGTCAAGTGGGGTAAGCAGGCAGGCATATCGGGTCCAAGCCCAAGCAAGTACAGGGGGAGAGGGATGAGATGGCCCAGCTCTGCTTCCAGGATATATTCACCTCTGGGGCCACCTCACAGAGGAACACGGGCACTGGCTTCGTCCTCCCGAGGCCTCAGCTGCCCGGTCTCTAAGAGCAGTAGTAGTGCCCATCCTAGTGATTTATGGGCGAGGTCGTGTGTGTGAAGGCCCTGAGAGGACCTGGCCTTTCCCGAAGTGTCTGTCCAGTTAGCACCAGGCCTCCTTTCTCTTTTTTTTCCCCCCCACCAATTTAGGTCAGCAGTGTTCTAGGAAAGTCTCCTGTGCTGAATGCTCAGAGCAGCCCTGGAGGGACCAACAAGGTCAAAAACCCCAAGCTTCCTGAAACCCAGCCAACAACCCTGAGACCCCCCAAAGTCACAGCCTCCAACAGCTCAGATGACAGCACTGGCAGCTCTTCAGAGAGCGAGCAGGATGTTGAGGCGGCCCAGAACGCCAAGGTGGCACACAGGCCAGGTGAGATGCAGGGGGCAGCCTCAGCTGTTTGACCTCTCTTTGCTTTGAGACTTTGACTGCGTGATCCCATGCTGGTCCTTGGTTTCCCCACTGTACAATTGCATGAGGGAACAGCGTAACGTCTGTTGAGGCCGTTCTGGACTGTCAGCACAATGCCCGTGCTTCTCCTCTAGGTCCAGTGCCGGCCAGCAGGGAGACCGTGGTGGAAGAGACCACGGAGTCCAGTGAGGACGAAGTAGTGGAGCCTTCCCAGGTAACTGCAAAGGGGTGTTGGGGGGAGGGACAGGCCAGCTTGGGGTCTTGAAGGCAGAGCCCAGGTTGGAGTCTCTGGACCTGGATTCCTGGTGGGCAAGATCTTACCTATGTCCCCGTTTAAGTCTGTAGAAAAGGATTGATTTTCATTACTACTCGTACTTTTGTTTGCATTCCCTTTAATTTAATAAATGGGGTGTGTTTTAAGATTACCATCTATACATAGCAAGTGGTAGTAGCTTTTCCATCTGAGAGCTGGACTGTAGCGCCTTTTAGCTGCCATGGTGTTGGAGAAGAGTACTGAACATCCCATGGACTGCCAGAAGAACAGACAGATATAGATATCTCTTGGGAAAAGTGCAGCCATAATGCTCCTGGAAGCAAAGATGACAAATCTTTATCTCACACCCTTTGGGCATGTTGCTAAGAGAGGCTGTTCTTAGAAAGGAACATCATGCTTGGAAAGGTTGAGGTCTGCACAAGAGAGTAACACCTTCATCTAGACACATTGGCACAGTCACTTTTCCAGTGGCCTCAGGTGTGTGAGAGATGATGAAGATGCCTCAGGATAAAACAGGGTGTAGATCTGTTCATAGGGTCACTCTTGGTTGTACTCGACTCAATGGCACCTAACAACAATTAAATGTCTAAAATGTATATTAATTTAAAATAGGACAGGAGGTAGCCCCAAAGGGCTGGCACGCTGGCCCATACAGCCCTGCCTCGGTGGGCCCTGCTCTGCCGTGTGGGGGCTGAGTGAGGCGGGGCTGACAGCCTTCACAAGGTTTTCTCTTCAGTCTCTCCTCTCAGGTCACGTGTCCTCTGGATCAAACCTGGTCAATTCCCAGGCTTCGAAAGCCATTCCCAGGCAAGGCCCCAGCCCCTCAATTTCCGCTACTCCGGCCACCAAAGATATTCCAGAGAGCAAACTAGAGACTGAGCCCCAACAAGCAGTTGCTATCATGTCTACTAAAAAAGGTAAGTCGAGCAGCTACAGAGACATAGCAGAATGCAGAGACTTTCCCAAAGGGGTCCTGTCTGCCGCAAAGCGTCTCTGAGGAGGGCCTTGTGCCCCTCCCTTAGATCTGAGCTTTGATCAAAGTGTACATGGGCCTACCCCATGCGGTCTGACTCTGGGACCTGGAACAGCCCAGATGTCTTTATTTATCCAGCCCTAGAGGCCACTGTTGATCCTTTTGTTAACAGAAGCAATACCTTTTGACTGTGATGGAGGCCTTTGCTCTCCCAACTGTCCCTATTGGCACTTCTTCCTGACAGATGCTTGAACTGGGCTCTGGGAACTTAGAGGGCAGCTCAGACAAGTCAGGGAGCCATGCTTGGAGGTCTATCTTAACACATGGAGAAGATCTCGGAATTATGGCCTGGTCTTCCAGACCTCCTCTATCATAACCTTACAAGGCTGGGTTGAGCTGCCCAGGCCAGGTATGGCATATGTGGAAGATAGATGCATGGGCTTAGGGAGCAGAGCTAAGTATACAGCAGGCTGTCAAGGCCACAGGTCACCCAGCCCATGACATTAGCCATCCGTGACACTAAGGGGGGGTGAGTGCTCAGGTAGACCCCTGTGAGGTGGTTCTTAGAGTTCTGCTTCATGTTTTAAGGTATTTGCAGGCAGAAAGCACATAGATGGCCATATGGGAGAGGGTTACCAGGAGAACCAAGATCTTAGCTTCCCTCTCCAGGCAGCTCCTACCTTGCAAAGGATCACCAAACAATGAATCAGGCTTCACCTCCAGAAAGCCTCCCAGACCCCCTCTACTCGATCTGCTTCACTGTTCTTACCAAGCCTACGGCAGCTCGAGAGCCAGAAGCTGCTTCAGACCCCAGACTAGGGCTGGAGCGCTTTCTGGGGCCCAGAGCATACTTCAGGAAATAGCCCCCAGCTTTGTGACAGTAAGAAGAGAGAGGCTCTAAGGAAGTCAGGCAGAGCAGGCTTCGACTGCAGTCTCGTCCCCCACCCCCTCCAACAGCCTGGGCTCCGATGGCAGTGCCGGGTCAGGAGAGGAGTCACTGCTCGCTGGCTTCCCCAGGTCTCTCCTCTGTGCGAGGCGTGCGACAGGGAAATGTTTGCGAGGAGGCTGTGGGAGGTTTTTTTTTTACACGTGTAGTCGGCACACAGTTATCAGAGGAGCGCAGAGGCGTGGAAAATTCTAAACAAAGGCTGCTCCAGAAGTTACCCTGGCAGGCAGCAAACCTGCTTAGTCAGTGCCTTGTGTGTGCACCGCACGCAGCAGCCCCCTCAAGCCACCCAGCAGGGACAGTGGGCTGGGAAGGACCCTGTACAGATGAATGTGAACTGCAGGTCTGCACAGCCTTCACTTTTCGTAAAATCTAGGACTGGTAATAGGGCCCTGCTTCAGCCAACCCCTTGTTTTACAGTGAGGCCGCCCAAGGTCATGTGGCACAATGGTTGTAAGCCCAGGGCTCCTGACTAGACAATGCCATCTCCCACAGGCCTTTGTTGACATTTCAGGACTGTTTCACTGGCATTCTGGAGACTTTTCCTCCCTCTGGTGGACTAGTCCTTACAGGGTTGCACTGCTAACCCAAAGGCTGAGCTTCCCCAGTACTTTGGATCTACAGCGGCTCCAGAGCAGAGAGATGAGCAGTCTCCCGTTTAGATTTTCAAAACCCAAGCTCTTTGCTATTGAGTCAGAACTGACTAATAGCTGGCCCTCCAACAGGCTTTCAGAGGCTGTAAATCTCATGGGAAAAGATCGTCCATCTTTTCCCCCCTGCAAAGCAGCTGCTAGATTCAAAGCACCAAAAAGGCACCCGCCTTTAAGTAGCACAACTCCCTATAGACTAGGCCACCAGAAAGCTCCCCTCCCGTTAAGATTTCCATCCTCTAATACTCAGTGGAAGCTCATGGCAGTCAGGACCCCAGCTTGAGTGGCGTTTTTAGCATGAGGAGATGTGGCATGGGTAGTAAGGTGCAGGTAGAGTGTCCCTGGAGCCTCACTTTCTTCATTTATACAGAGAGGTGGACTCTTGTTGCCAGACCGCCTTGGTTCTCACACGTGATGAGAGATCTTCCTCCAGATCTGTGACTGTAAGCCTTTTCTCCACAGGCAGAAAAAAGGCCACCTCGGAAACGAAGCCTCAGAAGCCCAAAAAGGGAGCTGTGGACCCCCAAGCTTCCACACTGGCTCTGCAGAAAGACATCACCCAGCGCCTCCTGCGCGAGCCCTGGCCCCTGAGTGAGGCCCAGGTGCAGGCCTCTGTGGTGAAGGTCCTGGCCGAGCTGCTGGAGCAGGAGAGGCAGAAGACTCTGAATGCTGCCAAGGAGAGCAGCAAGAAGGCCCGGGTGGGCCTCAAGAGAAAGCTGTCCGGAGACCAGGCTGCCACCACTCCCAAGAGCAAGAAGAAGAAGCTGATGCCTGGGGACAGTGGGGAGGGTACAGCTTCCCTAGAAAAGACCTCCAGGACTCAAAAGGGAAAATCAAAGAAAGACAAAGCCAGTGGTCAAATCAAAGAAAAGAAGGAGAAGGGGGCTTCTGACTCCAAAGAGGTCAAGGAAAAATTGGAAGGGGGTCCAGGAATCGTGAAGGTGGAAGATGGAAACGAAGGCAACTCAAACAGCAAGAAAGAGAAGAAGTCAGAGAAAAGTAAGTGACGCTGCAGCTCAGAGCTGTGGCCCCACACCCACACTGAGGGGTGCTGGGTATCTCCCTGGGGTGATGGAAATCCTTGGGAGAGGCTGGAAGGGGTTTGCCCAGGATGGCAGCAAAGTCCGCACTGGATTCTGGAGGCCTGCGTCAGGTGCGGGATTCACTTGGGCTCCTCGAATAACATACTCTTCACTATGGGCTTTTGGGGGGTTTGCGTTTGAGCTGTACCCTCAGCAAAGACAGGAAGCATTGTCTTCTCCTCCAGATGCTGACAGATCCTCTCCAGCCAGCTCACTGGACGACCTGGTGCTCATCCCCAGCCCCGTCCTCACTCTAGGTAGCCACTTCCCCACAGCTGGATGTTGTGTACCACCCTCAGTCAGCCCCTAATTCATGACAGTTCTGTGCACAACTGCCCAGTCCTGTGCCATCGCCGTGGCACTGGGCGAACTCTTGTGATCCAGAGAGTTTTCATTGACAAGCCATTCTTCCTAGGTCATCTTAGTGTAAAAGCTCCACTGAACCCATTTCAGAATTAATGGCATCGCAGCCGTTGAGGTGCGTTGGCCGGGAATTGAACTCCGCACAGCAGGCTCGAGGTGCACCATTGCCCACACAGTCGTGGCCGCCCTGTGTCACCCTCTATATATGTTCCCCCTGCAG
Organism: Elephantulus edwardii; assembly: GCF_000299155.1. Lineage (NCBI taxonomy): Eukaryota > Metazoa > Chordata > Mammalia > Macroscelidea > Macroscelididae > Elephantulus > Elephantulus edwardii. The sequence goes on along the minus strand of NW_006399880.1, from coordinate 3,035,669 downwards.
TTGTGCTTCAGTTCATCCTCACACCAGCCTGTGCTTTTGCAGCAGGAAACTGACAGGAAGGGACACAGGGTCTGTAGTAGGTGGAGCTTGACTCACACTTCTGTACTGCTAACAAGCACTTCCCAGCTGTTGTCACTGAGGTGAATGGGACCTGCTAGGTACGTGGAGAGCCAGCTGATTCCAGAGCCAGTATGAGGTCCCCCACAGTAGAGCATGCAGGCTGCTGCTGGTGTGCAGAGCCTGTTGTCTGGTTACACTGGGTTTCCACTGACAGAAGAGAAGGAAAAAGTCCGTGTGTAACTGATTGGTATATGTGTTTGCTTTGTTGAGTTTAGTCGTCATAAATTGCCCAGGTAGTCCATGGACAGGCCATGAGTCTGGTGGTCTCAATGCAGACCCCTGCAGTCAGGCCAGGACGGGTGGGCCACCGGCCCGTGCTTTGACAGCTCACTAGGTGGTTGGAAGAGTTGGAGACGTAGTCTTAGGTGTGAGCTTTGGGATGCCTGGAGCCCAGCAGTGGTCATCCCACCTGATTAGGAGTAATATTTGCAGGTCAGGAAATAAAATATTTTCTTTTCCTCAGAAAAAAAAGACAAAGAAAAAAAAGAAAAGAAGAAGAAAATTAAAAAAGCTGCTGCAACCGAAGACCATGACTCACCTACCCAGAAGAAAAGGAAAAAAAAGGTAGAGTAACTCCCTGAGGTGTCTAGAGCCAGCAAGGAGCCTAACCCCGGTCAGTCACAGCCAGTGACGCAAAACTGGACTGGATACAAGTTTGTAAAAATGTGGGCGTGTCTCCCGTCCTAGGACTTCGACCTGTCATTTTCTTTATTCTGTTTAGGTTCCAGATCACCCAAATTTTAAACATTTGAATCTTTCAACTTTACTGAGTTAACAAATTGGGCTTATGCCCTAGACAAGCGACAAGAAGGCACCTATTTCACCCCCAGGGTGCATGTGGTGGAACTTGTGAGCGGGCACGGGAAGGAAGTGCCCAGGAGGACATACCCCCACCCCTGAGAAATCTGGCCTGAGGGGAATAGTTCTGTGCCTGAGTGAGCCAGAGAGGGAACCTGTTCTATCAAGCTAGAGGGATCTTCTGTGGGATGGACAGTGAAAGGAAGGGCGAGCAACAAGAGGAGGTTGGCCACTGCGGGTTTCCAGGTGAGGAAGCTTCACCTGAGATGTGTCTACCCAGCTGGCTGGTTACCCCACCTGAGAAGCACTGTCATCAGCTTGGTTGGCACCTGAACCGGGGCTATCCTTAGAGCCTGGTCTTCAGCACCTCATACAAAGCCCTCGGTTTCTTCCCCAAGGCCACAGTGCACAGTCCTGCCCTCAGGGAACCTAGTATCTGTTGTAGGGAGCCTCACTTTCTGGGAGGTGGGGGACAGCAATAGGTGGGGAAAGGCTTCAGGTACAAGCACTTCTCACCCTTCTCCCCTCACAGAAGAAGACAGCAGAGCAGACCGCCTGAGGGGCATGGAATAACAGGTATGTCCTGGCCTGGGGTCTCCCACGAACCATCTTAGCCCCAGTGGGGATGGGAGGGCAACCTCAGCATCTGCAGTGACCACAGAAAGCAATCCAGTTCCTCCAGGTTAGTGGGGCCAGTCAGCTGGTGCTAGAGCCAGGGGAGCAGAGATGGGCTGCCAGCTCTGAGCACTCTTGAGAGCAGGCCCTGTGCGTGCTGTGGGCACGAGGAAGGACGGTTTGTGGATGAGCAGGAGGTTTGGGATCAGGTCTTTTTGCACTACTCATCTAGTTCTTTATCTGTAACTTTGGGCATTTCTTCCTGGGAATGAAAATGGTTTCCTAAGACCAAGCTGTTCCTGTGCCCTGTGCAGACGGAGAAAAGGCTCTGCTGGGTGATAGGACGGAGTTAAGTCGCCAACCTTCCTGAGCCTCCATGAGCTCCTTTAAATGATGATAAAACAGACCCTCTTGGGAAGTTAAGTGCTTCATTCAATTCCCTGGGCCCAGGAAGTGCTAAATGTCAGTGTAGTTAACACCCCTGCTTTGCATCTAAGATGTGGGCTCTGGTTTTAAACTATTCTTGGTGGAGAGAGTTAAGTCAGAAAATCTTAGATCTGGATGTGCTTTCTTCTTCTAGGAATTCCTTAGACAAGTGGTGACCATCCCTATGCCTCCCACCTCTACTCACTGGGTTGAAACTGAATTTTAACTTCCCCTCGCTCACAGAAGACAGCAGACTGCCTACAGCCCAGCATGCTGGCCAGGCCAGTGAGCCCTGAAGAGAAACTGGCTTAGGAGGATGTGTGCCGGTACCTGGGACCTTTCCCTGTCCCCACACTCACAAGACATTTCTCCAGACACAGGATGCTTACAGAGATGTGTACAGTATATAGATATATATATATATTTTTTTAAAAAAAAAACAAACAACTGGGCTACACCTCATTGCTCAGGCCCGGTATGCCCAAAAGCTTCTGGACTTCCCACCACTTTGCTTTTGCAAACCCAGGAGGCCCAGCCTTATGGCTCAATCTGCACCACCTGGTCTCCAGCTGATTCTGAAGCTGTGTCCTCTTGTCAGTTTCTCTCAGTTTTTAAAGAACTCAGAAAATAAAAGCTTTGAAGAAAAAGTGCAAGTTCCAGTGCATCTGGGGCAAATGCTTTGCAATTGATTTATTCTTGGCAAGGAGCATGTGGCTGACACTTAGCGGTGAGCAAACCAACCATTGGGATTTGTTCTTAACTGTCAGGGCTTAGGATACTCGGGTGGCTGTGGTACACAGCACTGCAGGAAGAAATCAGTGCAGCAGAGATGAGATGTGCAGAGAAGCCCTGGGTGCTGGAGCAGCACAGAATTGGGGGAGGGGGACTTCCTGGAAGAGACGACACCTAAACTGAGGGGGTGCTTATGGATGATCAGGTCTGGTTTCCAGATGGGGTCGGCTGTGTGTAGAAATGGAAGGGCCCTCATGACCCACCTTCCGGGCTTAGGACTTCAACTGAGGGCAGGATATGTCCAGGGTGACTTGGGGTCTCTATATGGTGGGAAATCGCTGTGAGCAGATGCAGTAAATAGAAGTGGTAAAAGTAGGTGAGCATCAGGTACACCCATGCCCAGGCCAGGAAGGTTCTGTGGTCCGAAAGGCAAAAAGGGAATGAACTTGAAAATACCGGAGGGGGTTATGGCAGCAGGACTTGGAGGTAGTCTGGATAGAGAGGGGGCGGGAATAGCTCGCTGTCTCCCACTGCTCCACCCAGAGATCCACAGTCCTGTCCTTGGGGCTCATTTGTGGGCCCTGAGCAACGTGGAGCATGTGAAGGCCTAGAGAGTTCTTCTGAGGTGTTGGAGGAGAATAAAGTACTGGGCTAGAGGTAGAGGTTCGGGCTGGCATCCAGTGAGCCTTGATCTAGAATGGAGGCTGCAGAGAAGTCCTAAATGTGCTTTTTTGACCCACAGTAAGTCTTGAAGTTAAATTAAAAATGGAGACTTTTCAGTGAGGCATCTGCATTTCTGGCTCTTACACAAAAGGTCGTGAAACAGGCAGTGGGGCCTCTGTTTTGTACTGGCATCTCAGCTACCTGATAAGTGGGATCAGCCCTTTTAGACAGGGCAGGATCACCACAGTTCTCTACGCCCATTGTCTTCTCTCATCACACTGTTACTAGTACAGAAGTGAAAATGATAAAGTGAGAAAATGCAGGCTGAACCAAGAACACTGTGATGAATGGGCAAGAGCCCATTTCTTTATAACGAACGTTCCTGTGTATTGAACCTGCAAAGCTTACAGCTTCTGAGGGATTCCCTGGACTCAGTTCTCCGCCCCGCCCCAGCAGCACGCAAGGTTCATAACCTTTTGGAGAATGAGGCATCTTGTGGTAAATGGCTGGATCCCAACAGAGCCAAAGCCAAGCATATTCTCCTAATCACTACCTTTTATTCTTACACAAGCGAGGCTGAGGGCAAGCTTGTAGGCTGAGCACAGGGCAGTGGTTGCTGCAGAGGGGTCGTGGTGGAAAGGCTGGCTTCTGGGTCCGTGGTGCTGGGAAGAGGAAAGAGCGGCTCATCTACCAGGTGAAGAGTCTGAAGGCACCCGGGCTGGGGCTGGGGAGATCTCTGTGCCGATCTTAAAGCCCCGTGTCAGGCTGCTGTGGTGTCAGGACGGGTTAGCCAGCTGGGTCCTCTTGGATCCTCAGCCTCATTGATGGGTGCAGGTTGGATGAGCATGGCTGCCACTCGCCCTCCTGCATCAGTGGTCTCCAAGGTTGTGGTTTGATTTGTCTTATCTGTGTCCAAGGATGATAGAGAGCCAGGGTCTCATGGTGTGAAGTGTGGAGTAGGAGTAGGGACACCAGGGGACAGGGAAAAGGATGGGACTTGAGGCTGGGGGTCAAGATGAGGGCAGAAAAGCTGTGGCCACACAGGGCTGGCTGGTGTCAGGCGGCCTCTGCTGTTCTCAGAAGACTGTGGGGAGAGGAGGAGGTTACGGTTAGATCATCTGTGCACCTTTCACAGCATCCTTGGGTGTCAGCACAGCTGAGAATCCTTACTATCTACAGACCAGTAGTGGACATGTGGCCCCACACACAGCCCCAACCCCATGGTTCCGTCAAGTGAGGACATCACAGCATACCGGATTGGCACACTCCGAGCACTCGCCCTCAAGGCCTGACCAGAGTTGGTTTGCTGGAAACAAACAGACCCCTCTGCTGGGCCCTTACCTTCCAAGTCCTGCTTGGTCACACCCAGCCCAGAGGAGGGGTCCTCCAGTTCCAGAGGCTCTGCAAAGGAGCAGCAAGTGCATCTGTTATTTCCTGCCCCACTCTGACCTTCCCCTGCCCATTAGTGAGGTGCCTGTAGACAGTCTCCAAACTAGCCACTGCCTAGTGCCTGGAAAAACAAAACTCAGCGAGGCTGCTGGAAGGCGGGGAGTGACTGCGGGCTTGAGAACAAGATGCAGAAAGGAGCTGGAGAGATGCAGGCGTGGTCTGCAGGTTTCCTGGATGCGTGCATGGATGGCTTGAACTGTCAGAAGAAAATAAGGACTGATAGAGGGAAGTAAGAAAAGTCAGTAAGTGATTGTGGGTATAAGAGAAATAACAGATGGACAGACAGATGAGTGGGTGGGTAAAGGGGTGCATGCGTGACTGAGAGCTGCCACCATGAGGTCCTGGTCCTCTGTACTCCAGGAAGACCTCTTGCCCCTCAGCTGCACCAGTCTTCCTGATCCTGTGACTCCCTGGCACAGTGGCCCCCGCTTACCACTGCAGTTATGGCGCCCACGGCTCCTGGTGTGGGGGACCTCGGTACCGTTGGGGAAGACGCACCAGCAGTAGCCAGTGCTCCCATAGCACTGGAGCGGCATATAGTTGCCATTCTCGTCGCACTTGGGCATGAACTTGCCCGGGTGGATGGCAGGGATGCGGCTGACCTCTTCCTGGCACTTGGTCAGTGCTGAAGCGACAGGCATGGCGAAGACACAGTGGGTAAGTGAGCTCTAGGCCGGCTTCTCAGAGGGGCCAGAGGCCAGCACTTCTCTATTACGGCCCCAGAGCCTTCTGCCACAGTGGCTGCATTCACTCCACCCATTAATCAAGCAGGTGAAACCTGTACCGACTGCCAGGGTCCATGAAGAGGTCTGTGTAGCTAACTCATCATAAACCCGAACCCCCTGGCTCTTAGAACCCCGAAGAACGGAGTAGAACTGTATCACGGGGCTTCCAAAGCTCTAAGTGTTCCTGGAGACAGACTGCCCCCTCTTTGATGGCTGGTGGCAATTTTCCCTAAGACTCGCAATGCCATTAAAGTTTAGAATAGCACCTGCGATTCTTCTTTCTAGAGAAAAGCAATGGACCTTTGGTATTTCTGGACTGTCTTTTCCCAAACAGATGAGGGTTACCATTGGTTAGGGACAGTGTTATACACGAGATTCAATCAAACATCAGGAGTTGGTTGCAATTACATCTAAGCTGCCTTCTAGACTTAAAGCTCTGGGAGTGTGTAATGGGCCCAGCAGTAGTGTCCTTGCACTGCAGGAAGCACATGCGGAAAGAAGAAACTTGCCCAAAGGGGTCCAGCCAGTTACACAGCACCAGGGTGACCAGCTGCCCTCTTTGAGTCTTTAGGGTTAAAATATCCTGGTTTAAAATGTAAAATAACCTGAAACCCAAGGCCCTCTTGTCCCCTTTGAAGCACAAGTTGTGGCCCCCTCCCTGGATACTGTGGAGTGTAGGGCATGTAGTCAGGGCAATTCTGGTGAGTTTTTATTTGTTCCAGGCCCACTTGCACAGCAGTGGCCACCACAGTGGCGGTCCCTGGAAAGGAGGGCCCTGTACCTTGGGATGTACCTTGCTGTGTAAAACTACGAACCCACTTGAAGTCTGGAGCCGGGGGAAGGGACAGCCCAGCCAGAGGAACAAGCAGGAGAGACAGGAAGTGAATCCATTGAAGCTGGGGTCCCTGTAGTCCCCAACCGAGGAAGTGCTCGAAGCCCAGACCTCCATAGCTCCCTCTTGATATACCTTTTGGGGGTGCTTGAGTAGGCTTCTCTTCCAGAGAATTCTTGCTCATTTCAAACAAGAGCCACTGATGCATCCAGCTCTCAAAGATCTAATGGGTAAAAAAGGAGTTGGGGCATGAGGGTGTCAGGTTGACTAGGTATCTCCAAACCCTGCCCTGCCTAGTTTTTTCCTTGGGGACACAGACACCCAGATATCCAGCTATAGCTTTGTTTCCCCTTAAAAAGCTTTGTCAAGTGCTTCCTCAACCCTGAGCACCTGGCAGAATGTAAGGCTTTGTGATGCTTCTTCCCATTTCTCAGGCCACCTTTCAGCCCACCTCCAATCAGCCATGCCAGAAATCCCCGGGGAAGAGGGCCCAGCACAGGAAGAAGCTCCTGACCTTCCAATCCAGGCCGTCCATGGTGCTCTTAAGATGCTTCAGGTTCTCTGGGAGACTGCCTTTCAGCTGTGGGTACACTTTCAGGGGGTCACTCCTCTGCAGGTGGCAGAACAGGAAGAAACATTTAAAAAGAACTTCCTGGTAGGCAAGGTGAAATATGCAGGTGTGTTTCCCTAGTTTTTTGTGTAATGGACCCAGGCTATGCCAAGGCTGGACCTTGGATCTAAGATGTGATGGGAGAAGAGAGAAGATAAGGAAATCCAGCTGATCAAGACCTCGGGACATGGAGTTGAGAAACCGAGGTTCCAGGCCTAGGCCTGCCAGTGCATGCCTCGCTGCACCCTGTAGACACCTGCTCATCTTTCAGGTCTCTCCTCCAGGAATACTTTCATCTCTATGAGCCATATGTGTCAATGTACTTTCTACATCATTGTCCCCATGGTAGCCTGAGATACACATTGAATCAGGGCCTGGATGTAGTCAGCCCCCACTGTGTCCCCAGAGTAGAGTCAAAAGTTAAGAAGGGAAAAAGGATTGTCTGGGCAAGTCACAACAAAATTTTAGTCCTCTAATTTTCCATCTCTGAATTGCAGGGAAGTTAGACTATGTATAATGTTCTATGGCCATGCCTATGTGCCTTCAACAATACAACAAGCATGTGTGAATGTCTCCTGTACTCTAGGTATGGTGCCAGTCTTCAGAGCACAGCCATGCCAGGACCTCATGTGGGCAGGCAAGGCCACTCAAATGGGCTCACTCACCAGAAGCATATGCATGACATGGTCCTGGGGCATGTTACCGTCCTTGGTGGCATTTGGCATAGGCTGTAGAAGGAAGACATACAGAGTTATCAGCACTTGTACCCAGAAAAGGAGACTGAGAGCCCCGGTGGCCTAAGTTAGGTACTAGCAGCTGGGTTCTAGGTGGTTGTTGTTGTTGTTGTTGTTGTTGTTGTTGTTGTTGTTATGTGCCGTCGAGTCGCTTACGACTCATAGCGACCCTATGTATAACAGCCCTAAACTCTGCTTTGTCCTGTGCCAATCGCACTGTCTCTGACACTCCCATCCCAATTATCCCAGTCACTGAATCAATTCACCTCATAGAGGGCCTTCCCCTCCTGCGCTGTCCCTCCACCCTCCCAAGCATGATGTCCCTCTCTAAGGACCTGTCTCTCCTCACAACATGTCCAAAGTATGTTAGATGGAGCCTCAGAATCTTTGCCTCCAAGGAGCCACCCGGTTTAACCCTTTCCAGGACAAATCTGTTTGTTTTCCTAGCAGTCCATGGTATTCTCAATACTCTTCTCCAGCACCACAGCTCAAAGGCATCAATTCTCCTTCTATCCTCCTTGGTAGAAGTCTGGAATCTCAAGACATCAACAGGTCCATCTCTGGCATTGCTAAGTAGCGGCTCTTGAGCAAGTCACTCTACCTTCCCTGTCTCAGTATCTTCACTGGTCAGACTACAGAAACTTCCTGCCCAGGGCTTTGTCAACTGCAAGCCATTTTCTGGCTAGAAACATTCTCATTTTTTTCTTTTTTTTTTTTTTTTTCCCCCCAACCTTGATGTCAGTCCCAATTTACAACGGGGGCATTATACAGTATTTGTCCTTTAGTGACTGAGATATATCGCTCAGCATAATGTCTTCCAGGGTCACCCGTTTTGTATATTTCATGAGTTCCTTGTTTTTCAATGCAGCATAGTATTCCATTGTGTGAATATACCAGAGTTTCTCTATCCATTTGTTGTTGTTTTTTTATGGGGCTAGAAATATTTTCAATAATGCAAAATCAAGTGCTTTGAGAATGTGAGAGGAATACATGGATACGAGGAAAATACAAAGATACATGGACAATTAAAAACATTTTTTGAAGCCTAGAAGGCTGGGCTCTCCGCCTCAAGACTGGTCCCAAAAGACTCTCTGCATCACCCCAGGGAGCCCGCTTCTTTCTCACCCCCAGTTAGTGCATCCTCTCAGGCTGGGCTTTTATGGGTCAGCTGCCTTATGCTCCCCTTAATTGGCACCTGTCCTGTATCCAGGCTAGAAAACAGTTCCTCCTGCTCCCCCCACAGCCCCTGTTGGTCAAAGTTGTCCTTACCTCCTGGGGCAGGGCTTCCATGGGCAGTGCCCGCATCAGCATGGGAGTAGCCATCTTTATCTTGTTCATAGGTGTGGGCGCTGTGGAGATAGGGCCACAGTAGGTGTGTGGTTCCTAGTGCCCAAGGAATTGCCATTGCCGAGGGATAAGGTGGGGGGCGGGGCTTAAAGCTCAGATCTGACACCTCAAATCCAAATGCAGAATGGCTGGAATTCCCCACCAAAGAGAGGAGAGGGGCTTGAGAGGTGCAGGCGAGGGAGAGAGGGACAGGATGGCAGTGGGCACGCACGCTTGGGAAGCTTCATGCGCAGGTTCTCCAGCTGCAGGTTCTGTGCGGTGACCGTCAGCTTGTCCAGCCGGCCCTGCTGCTGGAACAGGAAGTAGGCAGTGGTAGCCTGGCCTGCCAGGAGCAGAGCTACCAGGATGGAGAAGCTCGTGTAGAGGGCCCCACGGCTGCACTTGCTGTTGATGGGGAAGGAAGAGGAACAGAGTCAGAACAGAGTCTGTGGGCGGCGGGGACAGCTATGCCCAGGGCTGGGTGGGGGTGAAGGAATGTTCTCCAATTCCCAGCTCCTGAAGCACCCCAAATGTATACTGAACACAAACTAGCTATGGAAATGCAGCTTGAAGACATTCCAGTCATTGCATCCCTAAAGTCATCCCGGATAGAAATCCTGGAGCTGCCTCTACCGTGAGCTGAGTGGGAAGACTCAAAGGGCCTGTTTGCCCCTAACAAGTCCCTTGCCCAGAAGGGGCAACTGTGTTCCTCCTCTGCAAGGAGGGGTGAGGTGGAAGCTTTCTCAGGTGACTTCCCAAGAAGAGGGCCTTCATCCCCTGCCCTAGAGTGAAGCTAGATTTAGAGAGAAAAAGGAAGTAAATGGAATGTAGCTCACTTGAAAAAGAGAGGTGGAGCAGTGACATTTTTGCAGTGGATGGATGGGAGGCTGGGCTAATCCCAGTCCCACAGGGGATGTCGTCTACCCCACTCTGTGCAAGAGAGTCCCTGCCAGTCAGGTCCCTCATCTGTCACATGGAGAACTCTCATCTCAACAACTCTAGGTTTTCTTCTTTGAAGCAAGAACAGCTATGACCACAGAGGTGCCTCAAATGGTAATATCCATTGTGGGGGGAGGTTCAATAGGAAAGTCAAAGCGGGAGGTGGGAGGGAAGGTTCAACAGGAGAGTCAACGCCTGAGCCTATTACTGGGTGAAATCTCTCCAGCCCCTCCAATCTCCCAGAACCCCTGCAGCTGTGAGCCTTGGCTGGCTGCAGAAGTATGTGCCTCTGAGTATTGTGGACCCAAGATGTAACAATTTGGCCTTAGGTCCCAGAGGATTATTCCAGAAAGACAGGGGAGTGCCTGCCCTGACCCAGTCCAGATGTCTCAAGATGAGACTGCTTATTCCAACAATGAAACTCATGACCATCAAACTGATTCCAACCCACGCAGCAAAAAGAACGGCTGAAAGCCAGTAGACCAGTGCTATGGAGTTGGTTCCTGCTCTTGGAAACACCACTCCATGTGTGTCAGAAGAAAACGGTGTGCCATAGCTTTGTCTTTTTTTTTCTCTTTTAATTTTTTTATTGTGCATTGAGTGACTCCATAGGATTTTAGATGTTTGATTTTTCAGAAACAGATCAGGAGCAGCCAAGCGTGCTCCTCATTTGAGCCAACCCACCCAGGGACTTAAACTAGCACGGAGAGTTTAGGAAACTCCAGGAGACCCTTCTGCCTAGCAACTCATGACATCATCAAAGACAAAGCTCATTTTCATTGGCTTCTCAGCTCCATGCTTTCTGGGCCAAGACCCAGCCCAAAGGTGAATTATTCTGGAAGGAAAGAGAAGCAGAGTGCTTGTGTTGGATAAGGGAGGCAACTAGACAGGGGAGAAAACCAAGTTTCACTTCATGGCTTTCCTAAGGAGAAAGGGGGCCTGGACCGGTCTCTAAAGGTGTTGAAAAGTCCACCCCAGAGGGAGCTCTGGTGGCCTAGTGGCAAGAAGCTGCACTGCAATCCCAGAAATAACACGGTTCAAATCCACCAGATGCTCTGCTGGAGAAGGAGGGACAATCTCCTTCTGTACCTGTCGGATCTGATTTGACGGTACACACACAAAAAAAAATAATAAATACATATTTTTTTTAAAAAAGTCCACCCGTGTTCACTCTTGCTAGCTCCCAGCTTCATAGCCTCTAATGGCCACGCTTCTGCAGCCCTACACTTTGTTATGCTCTCAGTGCTATCCTTGACTGTGAAGTTGGGAAAGTCCCCATCCTTCTCTGGAACTCAGTTTCTCAAAGGTCAAGAATTTAGATGTCCTTGTGGCACAGTGGTTAAGTGGCGGCTAACCCACTAACCCACTCTGCTCCCCAGGAGGAAGATGTGGCCTCTACTTCCCCAAAGACTCACAGCCTTGGGAACCCTACAGGGCAACTAGACTCTGTCCTACAGAGTTGTGCTGGGTTGGGATTGACTCAGTGGCTGTGTGAGGAATTTAGAGATCATGCGGAAGAGGAGACCAAGGAGCGTGTGTTAGAATCCTGGCTCTGCCACTTCCTTAGCTGTGAGACCCTGACACATCACGACCTCAATGGGCTAAGAGCACCTACTCAGGGTATTATAGTAAATATGATTATGAAGGTAACGCTCCTGGCTCCATACCTAGTACATACTTAGCACTTCATAAAAAACACTTAGTACTGCTCTCAGGATTAATAGCTAACTTTAGTTTCTGGCTTCCTTCCTCTTTATGCATCTTGAGTACCTGCCCCCTGGCCCTTGAAGAGGTCCAAGCCTAGCCACCCCCTCCTCTTATTTCCTCCTTTCCACTTCCTCTTTCTTGAGTAAATAAAGCAATTAATCCAAGCCAGGAGCCAACCAGAATTCGCAAGAATCATGATGCATATGTTGCCAGGCAGAAGTGTTCACAAACAGGCTCACGTCTGGACTGGTCTGAGCACACAGGGTCAGCCTGGTCTTGGAAGCAGTAAACTGAATAAGAACACCAGGAAAGAATTTGGCAAGAGGACATCCATTCTCGATTCTAAGCCCACCGTGGGTCTGCCTGGGTGGCCTGAGCTCAAGGGAGGCCTTTCTTTGCAAATCGTGCCTTGAGAAGGGGATAACGTTTAACAAGAGGTCAGATAGTAGAGCAACTCAAACTGGGGCTCAGAGTGTCCTCAGTTCAAATCTCGTCTTTGACATTCAAGTGATAACTTGAATAAGTCACTTTCCAATAAGAGTTCAATGTATTATTCTGTAAAAATGGGGAAAATAAAAAGTACCAATCCTAGGATTACTGTCATCAGGTGACTGTAATGATCATGAGTGTGTTTAGCATTGAGTTAATTATGTCAACATAGACTAAACATTGTAGTAATAAATTCACTTGTAATAATAAAATTATTAACAGTGGCTGTGGATTTATGAACCAAATACATATCAAAAAGTGACTACTAAGATGGCTATCACCATGCTCATCATTATTATTATTTTACCTGAGACCAAGAGAAAGGCAGTGATTTACCCAGGGTCATAAGTGACAAAAAAAAAACAACAAAAAAACCTGTAGCTGTGGGATTCCCCAAGATTTTCAGAGGTCAAGGCTCTGGTGGTCTGCTTGTGGTTACCTGGTTCCGCAGAACCCAGCTCCTCCTGGCAGCTCTGAGAGGCCCTTTCAAACCCCTTTCTGCCTAGCAACAGCTGACATCACTTTGACCAGACATCCCCATTAAATATAAATAACTTTTTAGAGATTAGAGAAGGCGAGAGTTAAGGTCGCCGGACTTGGTCTCCCTCTCCCCTTTTCCAGGGAAACACATAGATGAAACCATCTTGGGGCTGAAAGAGGGGCCTGGGGGCTTATGGATGTCTATGATGACGTCCTGTTGCAAAGGAGAGGTGTACAGCCCATGTTAGACACCATGATCTCCTTCCAGAAATCTAGCCGGAGTCCTTCCCTCCATTACAAACTGCCTCCCAGCATCTCTCAATCCCAGCTGCGACTGCAGAAATCCTCATCTAGTCTACAGACACCTACAACTCTAGTTCCCTGACACAGACATGTACCCCATACATTGTAGCTAAGAGAAAACCTCTATTCTGAGCTGCTTCTCTGTTTCTCATTCAAAATTCTCTTCAAAATCTCCAAAGTTTCAAATGTAGTACATGGCCTAGCTTTAGTAAAGGTTAGGGTTGGGGACCAGAGAATTGTCTTCCACATCCCTGGTAAGGAAAGAACCCAAGGCTGTCATCTGACTTTAAGAAAGGAGGTGAAAGATGGAAAGAAGGTTCTAAACCCTTGTCCTAAAGGAACCCTCGTTTTACAGGAGGAGGAACAGCCTAGAGACTTTCTCAAAGTCCCCCACAAAGTGGTAGGGGCAGAGCCTGAATCCAGCCCTCTTGTGGCTCCCTATCCAATGCCCTTCGGAGGCACCTGCATGCTGTGCCGGAGAAATTGTGTTCTCACGCGTACCTCTCAGGGCCTCGGGGGCGCTGGCCCAGGATGGGCAGCTGCTCATGGTTGGAGATGAGGTCACGCTGGTCCTCCATGGCTCTGGCTTCTGGTCTTCCTACAGCTGCTGCTGCTCCTACTCCTGCTGCTGCCTGCGAGGATCTGAGACCCTGAACCCCTGGTTCGCCTCTTGAAGCTGATGCCGAGGAGGAATCTGATTCGTCCACAAGAGGCCACCCCGCCCACCTGAGGAAAAGTGGAAGTGAAAGCCACAAAGCTGGAAAAACCCCTGCAGAGGCAAAGAAGCGTCCTTGGGGTAGAATGAGGAGGGGGACCCTTCAGGCAGATGGAAAGGCCAGCACCTTTCCATTGGCTCCCAGAGGCCTCATCACTTGTTTCTAGGCAGACCTCTGAATTCACAAGGCTCTTTGCATGGTTCAAGAAGAAAGCAAATAAATGTCCATTCTCTAGAAATGAAATAACTTTTAAGTAAAAAATGCCTGTCTCACCTCCTCACCCATTCTTGAGTAGAAGCAGAGAGGGGCTACTCCCCCTTGAGTTGAACAAGTCTCTCCGTCGCTGGCCTCAGTCAGTTACATCATCTCAAAAATGGAGGAGGAAGACTGAATTCTGTGTTCCTTCAGCTTCTTTCAAAGTGGAACTGTTATGAGCCTAAGAGGCCATGGTTCTAAAGTGCGGTACAGAAAATCGCCACCACTTACTGTGCCTCCTTTGTGCTGAGCACTGTGCTAATCCTTTGGCATGCTTTGTTTCATGGAAAGTTTACAGCCATCTTTTGAGGAGTTTATTATTATTAGAGATAAGGACACTAAACTTTGAGACGTTACTTATCCAGGAAGTGGTGGCATCCATGTCTTTAACCACTCATAGTTCTAGTGTTCAATCCGTGTGGTTTGATTCAGAAGCATACTGACTTCTGCAAGCAGGGAGGGGAAAGGACCAGGGAAGGCTCTCTAGGGAGATGGGTAACATTTTCTCTCTCTCTTCTTTTAAAATTATCGTGATTTGAGTGAAAGTTCACACACCAAATTCATTTTCCATTCAACAGTTCAAATACATTGTTACAGAACATTGATTGTAACCCCGACAATATAACACCACTCTTCCCATTCCAGCCATATGTGTACCATTCTCACTCATCCTTCTGGCTTATTTCTTTCTGCTTTCTGAGTTTTATTCTTTGACAAATACTACCCTTTTTATATCATATGGCTAATTGTTCTAAGCAATATGTACCTGCTTGGTGTTACTGTTCTAGACGTTACAGGACTATCTAGCCCTGGTGGGGTACTAGCTGAAAGACTGGCAGTTCAAGTCCACCAGACAGTCCATGGGAGAAAGATGAGCAGTGTCTTACCATAAAGTTTACAGCCTCAGAAACCCAGTGGAGTATTACTCAACAGAAATGGAATTGTTTATTGAAAGTTTAATGGTGGAAGTTATTTCAGTTCCAAGCTTGAAAAATTAATAAGGGCCATTTTTTTTGGGAGTTCCACTAGACTTTATCAGACCAATAAGGCTAACCTTTTCAATAGTTTAGCATTTTCTTCCACATTTTTCTACATCATCATCCAGGACCTCCTGTTGTGATCCTGGGCACCGTCTAGTTCTGGTTTAAGGGTCTTGGAGACTGAGGTTCACATAGTCATGTGAACCCATGTTTTCTTTCTTAATATTCATAGCTTGTGTGCTACATATTTTAAAAAACTATGTGCTTTGTGTGGATTTGTTTTGTTTTGTGTTTTTTTTAACTGAATGATTAAATATTTAATACTGCTATATACAGGCAAAAGGGTCAGAAGTTCCTTTTTAATTTTGCCAGCATCGCCTAGGTCCTCTCATTAAAAATCCATTCTGCTAGGGAGTTCTGGTGGCCTAGTGGCAAGACGCTGCACTGCAATCCCAGAGGTACACAGTTCAAATCCACCAGATGCTCTGCTGGAGAAGGAGGAGGCAACCTCCTCCTATACCAGTCAGATCTGATTTGACGGTACACGTAAAAATAATACAATAAATAAAATTTAAAAAATCCATTCTGTTGATTTTAGCATCCATCCATTTACTGGTTAGTCTTCATGTACAGTCTTCTCCAGAGAATTTTCAAATGCTTCATGGTGATGAAGACCAGTCTGTATTCCAATGAGTATTTGAAAGAATACAGGAAGTGCCATTACTTTCAACTCTCTGTGACAAAGCAGCATCCAATGCTGTATAACCCTTCGTTTTGAAGGCAGTGGAACAGTATGATACTTGACTGCCAGACATCCATTTTCTAAAAAAGCCAAACCAATGGGATATAAGGCACCACATAACATGCCAACTAGTGAACGTCTCACAACACAATTCTCCTTGCTTATTTTATCTGAATACAAAGCATCAGTTACAAACAGTTTGTATGTAACTACAGTGGATAAGAACGGAAGCGTAGTTAATGATGCATATGTCTTCAAAGCATCCTGGTTAACTCTGAAGCAGTATCTGCAAATAAAAGTTTGCCAGTATTCCAGAGAGGCCAGCTGTTGTACCAATGAACAAGGTCTTGTTCTCTTTTCAAAGATCATCAATTTTTTCCCCCTGTAAATTCAATGACTTCTGATCTTCTGAATTTTCCATCTTCTAAAAAAGAACTGGGCTGTCCATTGGCATGTGTTGTCATTTTGATGTCCTAAGAGCTTCCTGAGTGGTGAACACAAGCAGTTTGGAAGAAAGGCCTGGTTATCTCCTTGTCCCTCAACTCTGCTCCAGCTCCTCTCCTGAGTGCTACCATTTTTGCAGCTCACGTGACCTGGTGGATGGGACCCAGAAAGCCCCGGGTGGGGGCGTTTTGTGGGTTTTAAAATTAGTGTTTACACACACACACACACTTGTAGTTGTTGTTTTGTACCATTGAGTCAGAACTGCCCCACATTCAGAGGCAGTTAATCACACAGGAGAAGACTGCCCACCCTTCTCCCGCGGAGCAGCAGGTGGCCTCAAACCATATGCCTTCAGGATTGCAGTGCAGCTTCTTGTCATTAGGCCATCAGATATATACATGATACATGTATATGTGTGTGTGTGTGTGTGTACATATATATTTATATATTCAATTTCAAGACTGAGGTTCTAAGATTCAGTAGGTCTCAGATTTTAGAGTCAAGGGTAAGATTGTACAACACGGTGAGTGTAATTAATTCACTGAATTGTAATTAACTCTCTGAAATGTACATTTGAAGGTTGTTTTAAAAAAGTTGTTTAACACTTCACCAAAGAAGACAGTCAGATGACTAACAAGCACATGAAGAAATGTTCAAAATCCCTAGCTCTAAGAGAGATGCAAATCAAAACAACTATGAGATAACATCTCACCCCAGCCAGAATAGCAAAATTTAACAGAACAGCAAGCAACAAATGCTGGCGAGGTTGTGGAGAAACTGGAACCCTTATTCACTGTTGGTGGGAGTGTAAAATGG
>NW_006399880.1:2981095-3017033 GCF_000299155.1 Elephantulus edwardii | reverse complement strand
TCCAGTCTCTCCACAACCTCGCCAGCATTTGTTGCTTGCTGTTCTGTTAAATTTTGCTAGTCTTACTGGAGTAAGATGATATCTCATGGTTGTCTTGATTTGCATCTCTCTCAGGGCTAGGGTTTATCACTTTTTTAAAATATTTTCTTTCCTCCTCCCCCAACCTCCACAAAACACCCACAATTGTTTTTATACAGCCTTTCATTTACATTGTATTTTGTTCATGTGTATTGTGGGTTTTTTGAGACGGGAGCTTTGATGCAGATCCGTAGTTCAGATTCCAGACCAGGAACATTCTTGCTGAGTCGGTCCCTCACTCTTTCTGATCTTATTTTCTCCCCAATAGCATGACAAGAGTAAATACTAGACTCACAGAGTTCTTAGTGCAAATAAATGCTTAGCACAGAGCCTGACACAAATTAACATTGTAGATGTTCTAGAAAGAACACTGATTATTAAAATGTTTACTGCTAAAATATTTTCTGGATAATAAAAACAAATAAAATTATATATCCACTCAAAAATTTGATCATGAATATCTACAGCAGTTTTATTAGTAACAGCCAATGAATAGAAATAACTAAAATGTCCACAGTAGGTGAACAAACTTCAGCTCATCCATCCAGTAGCCAACTACTTAATAATAAAAAAGAAGGGAACAGCTGATTCTCTCACTATCCTGGATGAATCTTAAAATAATTATGTTGCATAAAAGAAGGTAAAAGGGAGAAACAAGTATACACTATATGACTCCACTTATATAAAATTCTAGAAATTGCAAACTAATTTACAGAAACAAAAAGCCAAATGTGTGGTTGCTTGAGTATAAGGAGGCAGGGTGAGGTGGGAGGGAAGGATTACAATGAGGCCCAAGGAAACTTGGAGTGACAGTGTGATTACTATCTTAATGGTGCTGATGGAAGGATGTATATATTAAAATTTATCAGATCAAACACTTTGCACATACACAGTTTACTGTGTGCCAGTTGTACCTCAATCAAACTGCTAAAAATTGAAGTCATTTTTTTCATTTTTATTTTATTATTTTGTGTATGTGTATCATCAAATTGGATCTGACTGGTACAGGAGGAGATTGCCCCTCCTTCTCCAGCAGAGCTTATGGTGGTAAAGTAATATTTTAAGAAATACAAATAGTGGAAGAAAATAAGTTGTGCTGCAAAGGACACTATCAAGAAACTGAAAAGACAAAACCGGTTGGGGGGAATACTTGGTAAAAATCCAGAATATATCAATAACTTTTATAACTCAACAACAAAAGACAAACCTGTCTCAGTTAATCTAGTGCTTCCATAACAGAAATACCATAAATGAATGACTTTGGTAAACATGAATTTATTCTTTCACAGCTTATTTTTTTCTTTTTTTAAAAATTAATTTTAATGAAAGTTTACAGAGACTTAGGGTTTCTAGTCATTCATTGTTGCACTTTTCTCCCTACCCCTAATTCACTCTTCTTAGAAAAAAAAGTCTTTCATTGTTATGCAATCCCTCTCCCCCCAAGTCCACTCCACTATACAGCCTTCACTCTGGACTTCTGTAACTACAAGAATAACCATTCATACGTCTCTTTTAAACAGTTTGCTCCCTCATCTGTTTCAATGCAATATACATCATTCCTCCCCTCCTTTTCTGTCTTCCCTCAACCCTCATGTCAGTCCTGTTTTACAACAGTGGCCTTATGCAATATTTGTCCTTTTGTGACTGAGATATGTCACTCAGCATAATGTCCTCCAGGGTCACCCATTTTGAATACTATTGCATGAGTTCCTTGTTTTTCAATGCTGTGTAGTATTCCATTGTGTGAATATACTACAGCTTCTCTATCCATTCATTTGCTGATGGGCACTTGGGTTGTTTTCAGCTCTTTGCTATTGCGAACAAAGTACAAAAGCTTCTGTGCAAGCTTGTTGGTTTTGTGCACTGTCTAGTAAAAACCGACTCATAGCTGACCCTCCAGCAGGTTTTCAGAGGCAGTTAATCACACAGGAGGAGACTGCCCATCTTTCTTTCTGGTGGATTTGAACCACATCCGTTCGGGATTGCAGTAAGTCCTTCTTACTACTAGGTCACCAGACTTCTTCATCCCTTCTAAGACTAGAAGTCTGAATTCAGAGCACTGGTTAGTTCTGAGGAAAGTCATTGTCTTCTTTCAGCATCCGAAAGCCTGACATCCCTTTGAGATCTCCATGTGTCTTGTCATCCTTTTTCCCCAGGATTCAAGGGGTCCAAGAAGTATGGGGCACAGGTCCACAGGACACTCTGCTCCCAGATCTTCTTTTTTAGGTGTGATCTGGTCGACTTCTCTCTTCATTTATCACTTACAGGATAAAAGATGATACCAATAGCATCCTAGGGAAACTCCCTTACAAGGGAAGAGAGATACAACCTGAGTATTGGTATCAGTATCTCACGCTAATTCCCTTACAATTGACTGATCACATTATAGACATTATAGACCTGATTGCATCATTACTGGGCATCTCAGTCTAGCCAGGTTGACACAGACTTTGGGGGTGACACAGTTCAATCCACACGGCTCAATTTAAAAAAAAATAGACAAAATATGTGAATAAGCAGTTCCCCCAAAGAGATACACAAATGACTATATTCACACAATGCACATGCAAAGATGCTCAAAGTCATTAGTCGCTAGGGAAATGCAAATGAAAACCACAGTGAGGTGCCAGTTTACCATCACAGGGATGGCTATAGTTAGAAAAAAAATACGACAGACAGACAGTAGGGTGATAACAAGAACGTAGAAAAACTAGAAGCACGGTGCACATATTTGGACAGGAACCTCGGAGGGACTGCGGAAGCCATGGCGGCTCCTGAGAAAGTGAAACAGGGAGGACTTCCGGGTAAGATGGCGGACCAGGCAGATGGCAGCCAGATCCTTTCCACCAAAAACAACAGCACACACATAATAGATAAGGGTGGCAATTCTAGAATCCTGAATATGCATTAAAAATAGGAAACCAGAAGTATCAGTCCACAAATGAGGACAATTGCAATGCAAAAAGAGGATAAGAAGTGCGGAGACAGAACTTCTAAATGGAGAACATGTCAAGGAGATTTCAAGATAAAATGAGCTGTTTTAGATTTGAGAATAAAAAGTGACTTATAGGATATCATTCAAGTAACTTAACATTTTCATCAAAATGGGAAAAACCCGGTTCTTGGGTGGATGCTGCTGTGTCAGCACGCAGGAACCCAGGTTCGAACTCGAAATAAACTTTATTAATTCTGCAAAAAAAAAAAAAAGGAAAAAAACCACCACCCAGAAAACCATAAGACTTAGTAAACATCAAAACAACATCAGGGGAGCTCTGGTGGCCTAGTGGCAAGAAGCTGCACTGCAATCCCAGAGATGCATGGTTCTAATCCACCAGATGCTCTGCTGGGAAAGGAGGGACAATCTCCTCCTGTACCAGTCAGATCTGATTTAATGGTACACAGACACACAAAAATAATAATAATAAAAAATTTAAAAAAACCCTCTCAAAAAAATCAAGGAAGAAAATGAAAAGAAAATCCATACACAAAACTAATTTGGCACAGAAAGCAGATGAAACAAGGAAATCAGGGGCACCACAAAAAAGTAAAGCAAAATGACTGCAATGAAATCATAACTGTCGATAATTACACTGACTGTGAATGAATTAAACATATTTTTTTAAAGATTTAAAAGAGACTGAGGAAAAGCAGAATGGAAAAGAAACCAATCAATATACTATCTCCTACAAGAGAGACATTGTAGATACAAGAGCAAAAACAGACTGAAAATTAAAGGGTGGGGGAAATATATCCAGCAATTGGCAATAAAAAAGGATGAGCAGAGGGAGGGGGAATTAATCACGGGGTTGTACAATTTGATGGGTGAGGAGGGTGAGGGAAATCAGAAGGGTCTATTCTGGAAAACAATGTATTCGAGTTTTGTAAATAAACTAGTATAAATTTTTTAAAAATGAGCAGGAATGGCCATATTACTTTCTGATAAAAATAGAAATGACTTCAAAGCAAGAGTCAACATAAGAAACAAGGAAAGGCGTCATATAATGATCAAAGGATTAATTGAATAGAAAGACATAACTATAATTAAATACACTCAAATGTATAATTAAATGCACTCAAATGTAGACCTGCATGAATCACAAACTTTAAAATATTCAGAGAGAAATAGACAATTCCACAAGAATAGTCA
This sequence comes from Elephantulus edwardii, assembly GCF_000299155.1. Taxonomy (NCBI): domain Eukaryota; kingdom Metazoa; phylum Chordata; class Mammalia; order Macroscelidea; family Macroscelididae; genus Elephantulus; species Elephantulus edwardii. The sequence continues at coordinate 3,012,808 of NW_006399880.1, read as the reverse complement.
ACTCGTTGCTGTTGAGTTGAAAGTGACAGAGATGAGACTGGAGATAGAATAATAGAACCTTGAACTGTCAACAATTTATTCATTGCAAATGCCTTTTTGGGGGGAAAAAACCATAAACACACCATCTCACCTGAGGGACTATACAGGAATATCAGATTGACTATATCTCTGCTAAGAAATGGTCAAAAAATTTCCATATCAGCAGTCAAAACTAAGCCCAGGGCTGACTGTGAAATGCACCATCAATTACTCATGTGCCAGTTCAAATTGAAGCTGAAGAAAATGAAAACAAATGCACAAGAACCAAAATATGGTCTTAAGGTCCATCCTAATTTAATTTAAAAGAATAGATTTTAAATTCTTTTAAAAATCATCTCTAAAACAGATTTGAAACATTGAATTCTAATGATTGAAGAAAACCAAATAAGTTGCAAATACTCATTATAAAGACAGGGAAAAAAGAAAAGACCAAAATGGATGTCAGAAGAGACTATGAAACTTGCACTAGAATATGGAAAAGACAAAACAAGGGAAGAAATGCTGAAGTGAGAGAGCTTAACATTAGATTTCAAAGGGCACCTTGAAAAGACAGAACAAAGTATTATAACAAACTGCACAAGAACTGGAATTAAAAAATCAAAAGGGAAGAACACAGTCAGCATTTCTCAAGCTGAAAGAACTGAAGAACAAATTCAAGCCTTACGTCACAGTACTGAAGGATTCAATGGATGAAATAATATATAATGCAGAAATCACCAAAAGAAGGTTTACAAAGAGTCATTGTACTAAAAAGAATTGTGTGACACTCAACCCTGTCAGAAAATAGTATATGATCAAAAACCAGCAGGACCCATGTAAGGGGTCCAGGCTGCACTGACAGCTCTGGCAAAAAAACGACGCCCCAGCAACTGACGAACACCAAGTGAGGTGTTTCAGGAAACAGATGTAGCCCTGGATATGCTTACCAGTCTCTGCCAACAAATTTGGAAGAAAAAAAAATTTGGAACACAGTACCCGGCCAACTAACTGGAAGAGATTCATATTTCTCTCCATTTTTTAAAAAAAAAAATACGTTTCATTCATTACATTTATTCTTTCCTTATCCTTTTTCTTCCTCTTTCAACAAAATGTGCAAATCATCAAAAAATATCACTAAATCACATGCAAGTAAAATCTTGTTGAAGATGGTTAAAAAAAATAGCGGGAACAGTACATGGACAGAGAACTTCCAGAAATTTGAACTGGTCAGAAGAGGTAGTAAAATGAAGAATATTATTGCTGATGTTAGATGGATCTTAGCTGAAAACAGAGAACATCAGAGAGAAGTTGACTGGTGTTTTATTGACTATGCAAATACATTTGGCTGGATGGATCATAATAAATTATGGCTAATTGAGAAGAGTGGGAATCCCAGAACACTCAATTGTGCTCATGTGAAACTTTTACAAAGACTAAGAAGCAGTTGTCTGAATAAAGAAAGGAACATTATATGGTTTGAAATCCGGAAAACTGTATGCCAGAATTGTATTCTTTCTCAATACTTGGTCTGTATGCTCAGTAAATAATTCAAGAAGCTGGACTATATGAAGAAGAATGTGGCATGATAATTGGAAGAAGACTCACCAATAACCTACATTATGCAGATGACATAACCTTACTTGCAGAAAGTAAAGAGGATTTGAAATGTTGCAGAAAATCTGATTACAGCCTTCAGTATGGGTTATATCTCACCATCAAGAAAAGAAAAAGCTTCACCATTGGACCAACAGGCAACATCAACATAATGGATAAAAGTGGTTTAACCACTATGGAAGGCAATCTGACACTCTCAAGAAGCTGGAAATAGAAATACCATTTAACTCAGAAATTCCACTACTGGGGATATGACTCAAACAGATATATGCACATCCATGTTTATTGCTGCATTATTTGGAATAGAAAAGAGATGGAAGCAAACCAAGTTCCCATCAACAAACAAATGGATAGAAAAGCTATGGTTCATCACACAATGGAATATTATGCAGCACTGGAAAAACAATGATGTTGTAAAATGTTACACAACATCATAAGTCAGTCACAAAATGACAAATACTATATAACACCTCTGTTATAAAATAGGACAGACATGAGGGCCTTGGGGAGTGAGTAGGAAAAGAGTGGATAGATAATGAACACTGCATTGGAACAGTTGAGGGGAAGAACTGTCTGAAAGATTTTTGAAGCTCCATCTCACATACTTTGGGCATGTGGCCAGGAGGGACTGATCCTTGGAGCATGATGCTCAGAAGGGTGGAGGAATCACACAGGAGAGGAAGACCCCGGATGGGATGAGATGGAGTGATACAGTAACTAGGGCAATAGGGGTAGGTGTGTAGGAGTCAGTGAGAGGGACTCGGGACAGGGCAGGCGACAGGGCAGGCTTCAGAGCTATTGTACATAGGGTCGCTATGAGTCATAGGCAACTCGACAACACATAATAACAACAATTCTATGTCTGACAACAGTCTGGAACAAGAGGTTCATTGTAAAGTGGACTGGGGGAGGGGAGAAGAGAGGGAGGGAATAAAACGTACAACAATGAATGAATAAAAATTTTTAAAACTTAAAAAATGTCTTTGAAGTCACACTTATCAAATGTGTAAGCAGCACCAGTAAAATACATCAAAATTCTTGAGTTTCAAAATTGTTTTTTAAAAAGATGGAGCAAAGACCAATCTTGTCAACAATTTCATTTTACGTGGATTCTCAATCAACACTCATGCTAACAGCAATTAAGAAATAAAAAAAAAAAGATATACTGCATTGAGAAAATCTGTCAAAGACCTCTTCAAAGTACTAAAGAGTAGTGATGTTCAGTTTAAAGATTATGGTAAACCTGGTCCAAGCCATCATATTTTCAAGAGCTTTCTGTGAATCTGAACATTTTATAACGAATACAGAAGACAAAAGAATTGCTGTCTTTGAATTATGGTGTTGGTGAAGACTACTGAATATTTCATGGACTGCCAAAAATGAAAGAAGGATGCTTTTTCAAGGCAAGGATGTGAAACTTCATCTCACATAGTTTGGACTTGTCAGAAGGCATCAGTCTCTTGAAAAAGGCATCATATTGGGAAAAGAAGAGGGTCAGTGAAAGAGAAGACCTTCAACAGGGTGGGTTGACATGGTAATTGTAACAATAGCCATAAGCATGCCAGAAATTGTGAGGATGGCACAGGGACAAGATCGGTGGGGGCAAAGTGAATGATAGTCAACTCAGTGGCTCCTAACACCAACAACCAATGATTTAAATAGATAATCAAATACAACTGAAAATTCACTATCAACGGAAAAGGTAGGTGACTGGGACATCCTAAAACTTAAATCCTTATGTACACTTAAAAACTCCTCAAAAAAAAAAAAATTGAAGACAAGAACCTATATTCTGGGAAAGAGTATTTGGCACTGACACATCTGACAAGGGACTCATCTCTAAATGTATAGAAAATTCCAATATCTCAACAAGAAAAAGACACAATACAATTACAAGATGGACAAAGGACATGAATAGACACTTCACCAAAGAAAACAATCAGATGGCAAATAAACACGTGAGTAAACTGTTTAAGATTAGTTGTTAGAGATATGAGAGATACAAATCAAAACAATGAGATATCATCTCACTCAACGAAAGTAGCAATGTTCAATAAGCTAGTAAACAAATGCTGATGAGGGTAAAGAGAGAACGAAATTCTCATACAGAGCTGGTTGGAATGTAAAAGAAGAGTACAACCACTTTGGGAAACAGTTTGGTGCTTCCTTAGAAAATTGTACATAGGAATATCATTGATTCTGAGATATCATCTCACCCCAGTAAGAATAGCAAAATAGAACAGCAAGCAACAAATGCTGGCGAGGATGTGGAGAAACTGGAACTCTTATTCACTGTTGGTGGGAATGTAAGATGGTGCAACCATTGTGGAAGGCGGTGTGGTGCTTTCTCAAAAAATTGCAAGTAGAGATACCATTAGACCCAGCAATCCCGTTACTGGGAATATACCCCAGAGAGACCATGTCTGCCATCTAAGCAGATTTATGCACACCCATGTTTATCACAGCTTTGTTTACAATAGCAAAGAGTTGGAAACAGCCTAAGGGCCCATCAATAAACGAATGGATAGAGAAGCTGTGGTATATCCACACAATGGAATACTATGCAGCATTGAAAAATAAGGAACTCATGCAACATTATTCAAAGTGGGTGACCCTGGAGGACATTATGCTGAGTGAAATATCTCAGTCACAAAGGGACAAATACTGCATGGTGCCACTGTTGTAGAATGGGTCTGACATCAGGGTGGGGGTATGACAGAAAAAACTGGATAAATTATGTATATTGTATTGAAACAGATGAGGGAAAGAACAGATTAGAAGTGATATATGATTGAGTATTATGGTTAGCACAGGAATCCAGAATTAAGGTTGCATAGAGAAGTGTACTCAGGGTGGGGACGTGGGAATTGTGAATTGTATACTAATGAAGGAATTTTTTTTTTCTCTTTGGAGGGGGAAGCAAGCTGGTGGGGAGGGGTGGGCAGGGAGAAAAGTGCGGCAACGAATGAATGGAAATCCAAAACCTCTGTAAATGTCTATTAAAATTAATAATAATAATAATAATTTAAAAAGAAATATCATTGATTCAGGAATCCTACTACTAAGTATAAATCCTAAAGAAATAGAGCCACAGTACAAACTGACATAGTTACACCTTTGTTTATTGCAACATTAGTTATAGTTGTGAGGAGCTGAAAACCACCCAACTGTCTTTCAATGGACAAATGGCTAAAGAAACTATAGCACATTCATACCATGTAGTATATTCATGCATCACTGAAAAAATAATACAGAATTTGTGAATCACTGCACAACATGGATAACTTGAGAATAAATTATGCTGAGTGACATAAGTCAGTTACAAAAGGACAATTACTATACAAGACCACAATCATAAAAAGCTAAAGGAATATTTGTACAAGAATCCATTTTAAAGAGTAACAGGGATAAGAAGGAATGGAAGGGGAGCAAAAATTAATAAATGGATATGTTGGGTGGAGGAAAAGGCAATATACAATAGAGTTTAGATTGTTGTAGTTGTTATGCGCCATCGAGTCGCCAGCAACTCACAGCGACCGTATATATGACAGCTCTAAACCCTGCTCTATCCCTTGCCAATAAAAATACGGAACACTTTGGGAGCTTTGGTGGCCTAGTGGCAAGAAGCTGCACTCCAATCCCAGAAGTACACGGTTCAAATCCACCAAATGCTCTGCTGGAAAAGGAAGGACCATTTCCTCCTGTACCAGTTAGATCTGATTTGACAATACACACACACAAAAATAATAAAATAAAATTTAAAAAATAGGGAATGCTTCACTAATTTGCATGTTATCCTTGCATGGTAATTAATGAAAGGAAACAAAAGTAATTAATGTTATAAAACAAAGTATCTATAAATGATCAAATGAAAACTCAATATGATTTGTAAACTTTCACTCAAATAAAAAACAAGAAAGTTAAACATGGAAATTACCTTACATCCAATCATTATACTTCAGGAGAACCGAAACAATATGGTCCCATAGAACTGGTCTACACATGTGTACATAACACTATAACCAAAGAGTGAGGGGTAGCAACTTACACGCCTATGAACAAGTGAATGGATAGCAAAATATGGCGCATTCCGTACATGCCACCGGCTACCAAAGGAACAAATAATGTCTTGGAGAGGGTGCTCTATAAAGGGAAGGGTGGTGAAAAGCTTCATCTCACATACTTTGGACATGTTTTTAGGAGGGACCAGGCCTTGGCTTGATGCTCTGAAAAGTGGAGTGTCAATGAAGTAGGAGAAGACAGACTGTCAAGGAGATGGACTTACATAGTGTGACAATGAGGTCCAGAGTGGCAAAGATGACAAAGGTTAGCTCATGATAGGGCAGGTCTCAGATCGGATGTTCATAGTGTCACTCTAAACTGTGCTCAACTTAACAGCACTTAACAAAAACATATAAAGAAATTAAATATTTCAACAAAGTTGGTAATTAAGAAAAGAATGAAGTACCACATTCATGCCACAATAAAGAGGAAAAAGCCAAACGCTAAAGGTCATGTACTATAATTTCATTTATAAGAAATATCCAGAATAGGTAAAGCCACAGAGACCAAATATAGATTAGTGGTTGTCATAAGCCAGGTGGCGGGCAAGTGAGGTACAGACATTGAGTGTCTTTTAGGAGTGATGGAAATATTATGGAATTAGTGTTGATGTTGATAGAACTTTGGAAATATAAAAATTAATGAAATGCACATTAAGTACAATTGTATATTGTACAAAAGAATGTATAATTTGTCATGTGATTTATAAATCAATTTTTTAAAAAAGATAATTCTTGGTAATAATGAGTAGAGGACACACTTACTTTTGTTTCCTTTCCAAATCTAACTAACCTGACAGTAAAGGCATTTTTTTAAAAGAATAAATCAGGAGAGTGGAAATGGCGGCAGCCTCTGCAATTCGTGGGAGCCAGGTAAAACTAGCCTTGGGGGAGATCCGCATCCACTTATGCCAATGATCAGTCGGCAGCCAGGGCGTCAGGGACTTCATAGAGAAAAAGTATGTGGAGCTGAAAAAGGCGAATCCTGACCTACCCATCCTAATCCGCGAGTGCTCCGATGTACAACCTAAGCTCTGGGCCCGCTATGCATTTGGCCAAGAGAAGAATGTCTCTTTGAACAACTTCAGTGCTGATCAAGTAACCAGAGCAGTGGAGAACGTGCTACATGGCAAAGTGTGAAACCTCAACTGATATTTAAAAGGAGCAGTCTAAGCCAGGGCTCTACCAAACTGAGTACAGTATGGTAAAACATGTTATTCTGTTCTCTATAAAGCTTGTGCTATAAAATGGTATCCAAAAAAAAAGAATAAATCAGGAGAAGAGAAAACAATAGCAACATATTGGTAGCTAGAAAGCAAATGAACTTTTGGTGATGCCCTCAGCAGACCCAATAAAGCTGAACTCTAAGCCTGCAGCTAGGACATTTGAAAGTCCATCTATTTGTGTGGAAGAAATAGGTTAAAAAATTGCTGCCTCAGACACCTGGGAGGCGAGTTATAGGTAGTACAATAAAGAGAAAGGTTGGTTGGAAATCTTGTTATGAAACTCATCTCCTTTCCTTCTACTCTCCAAAGCAGGGCAGGTGCACTGCCCTACACTGAGGAGGTTAAGAACTTATTCCTCAGATGCAACTGAGGACATGTACTGAAAACATCTGGAAATTGGACCATAAATAAAAAATGGCAGAAGAATTGCTGCTTTTCAATTGTGCTGTTGGAAAAGAGTTATGAACATCCTACAGCCTGCCAAAAGAACAAACAAATCTGGCTTGAAGGGAAAGCAAGCAGGATGTTTCTTAGAGGCAAGAAGGGTAACGCTTCATCTCGTACTTTGGGCCTGTTGTCAGGAGAGGCTAGTCTTGGGAAAAGATGTCGCTCTGGGAAAGAGGAAGGGTCATTGAAAGAGAGGAAGATCATCAACAAGATGAATTAACCCAGGTACTCTAACAGTGATCTAGTGCATGTTAGAGATTGTGAGGACGGTACAGAAAAGGGCCAGTTTTGGATCTGTTGTTACAGGGGTCGCTGTAAGCTGAAGTCAATTCCATGGAACAACAACTGAAAACAGGGGATGCTGACACACTGATGTTGAAAGGCCTAGTCTGCTCTGCCACCCTGTTCTCAGAACCCAGAACTTCCAGGCTGCAGGTTGGAGGATCTTTCTCTGGGTCACAAGGCCATCCCAGGAGGAAAGACCTAAAAAAAAAAAATCTCAACATTGGAGGTTTCTGTGAGGAAACAATCCCACCACGGAAGCCCTCAGTGGACAAGCCCTACTCATGGGAATTCTGAAGAAAGCCTCTAACAGGAAAGAGAATGGATAAAACAAACACAAGTATGGAAAGACACTGTAGGTGTGGTGAGGGCCCTCACAAGTCCAGGAAGGAAGCAATGCCCAGGCTGCCGGCAGGGAGGAGCCCACAATGGCTGAGACTCTGATTCAAACTTTTAGTGTAGCTGTGAAAGAAAGAGAGAGAGAAAGAGAGCGAGCGAGAAAGAGAGAAAGAAAGAAAGAGACAGAGAAAGAGAGAGAGAAAGAAAGAGACAGAGAAAGAGAGAGAGAGAGAGAGAAAGGAAAGAAGGAAAGAAAGAAGAGCCCACCAAGGAGACAGATTATTAGTAACAGACCAGATTGTTTTAAAAAAAAAATCAATAAGTAGAAGATAAAATTTTTAAATATTACAGAAAATAGACCACAAAGACATAAAAATAAGAAACGATAGAGAAAAGAATAGAGAATAAAAGACCAGTGCAAGAATCCCAATTAATAAATATCAAAGTTCCCAAAATAGTGGCCAGATAAAATGAGGGCAGAACAAAATCATGAGTGAAATAAGTTTTAAACAGTTTTCCAATTTCAAGGAAATTAATTTTCTAAACTGACAGGACATAGTGAGGCCCTAGAACCATGTATGAAGATAATGCCATACCAAGTATATCACTGTGAAGTTATAGAAGACTGAAGGCAAGGATAGGGATTTTATTAAAATCTGGAAAGGAAAAAAATATGTACACAAAGAATCAGGAATCAAAACTGCTCTGGATTTCTTAACAGTAAACCTGAAAACCAGAAGATAATGGGGCAATGTCTTGAGAGGTCTGAGGGAAAATGATTTGTTTCTATACTGGAATCTTTACCCAGCCGAAGTACCAACTAATGAGAATGTCAAGAGATGTTCATACATTTCATAAGTCCAGAAAGAGCTACTTCCTCGTACTTTTTCTCAGAAAGCTTCAGGAAAGTATTCTCCATCAAAATGAAAACATTTACTATGAAAACACAAAGACTTGAGACACAAGAAACTCCAATTCATGTGAAGGAACGGGTATCCCCACCATGCTGATTGAGAGCAATTCTAGGAGGAAAGCAACAGGCCCAGATCAGAGCAGTCCAAGAACATTTCTTTCTACAAGAAGCTTCACTGGTTAGAATAGCTGATATGCTTATGTGTACAAAGAGATTTTGACCATTTTTTGAGAAATTATGGGAATTTCATTAAAAACGAAATGAAAGATCAAGACAACTAATAACTCCTGGGAAAACAAAGGTTGTAAAGAAACAGAAAAGCAGCCATAGTTCATACTGTGTAGCTCGACTGTGACTAGTATCTTTGCCATAGTAAGGAAAACATTGTCTACCAATCAGACCATGTCAAAGGCATATGGGGGCATGAGGGGATAGGAATTGTTTGTGAAGGACAAGGAGAAAAGTATATTAAATCTTCATCTTTCATAATGAAAACCAAGCATATGATGTAGGTAGGAAACTAAAAAATCAGGAAGTTATAACACCAGAAAGTTTTTCAAAGATATGGGTGTAAATAACAAAAGAATCAGAGGAAAACGTTTGCATGCAGTGCGAAGAAGAGGATGTGAAACTGCTCTTTTTCACAAGACTTGTAGAAGTATTTTATTCTTCAGGTGAATTTTTTTATTTAATTTTTTATACTTAGCAACATTAAATTTAAAATAAATTGGGGGGAAGTACACGATGCCAATAGACTCTAAGCTGAAGGCAATGACAAAATTACAATCCATGCCTTTTCCCTGTGCAACCACTTGAGTCAATATTGAGGATGACCCCAAGGTCATTCTGTCCTGTCCAGAAGGAGGCTGAAGGCAGATTCTAGCTAGATTGTGGGACTTAAAACTGAGTTTCCCAAGGCCCACATGATGGCTTCCTCCATCTCTTCTAAGAGTACAAGAAACTCCAGTTGTCACACAGATCCCATTTCCCATTGGAGTAGACCTGTCTCACCAGAGCCTTACCAACTGAACCTGGGAAAGGAGACAAAGTGACAGGACGCACTGCGTGTCATGCCACACTCAAGGATGACATACATGGAGGGTGGAATTCAGCTCCTTCATTGCTCATGCAGAGAGAATCTGGTTCAGAAAAAGGGAAGAAACTGGCTCAAGGTGAAACATCAAATTAGGAGCAGAGTTGGGACCAGCCCAGTGTTCAATGAGAACTCAAACAGGCTCATATTTCAGCTCCAAAGTGCCTAATTCTAGGGCTGGGAGAGGGGAAACATAAGGAGTGCCTAGGTTCTCTTTATTTCCCTCCCCCCCCCCAGAGAACAAAATAGTGTCCCAGGATTATTAGACTTTGTCAAGGAGACACAGGAATCAATATAAAGAGGCTGAATATGAGACAATTTCAGCACAAACCATTTAAACCACTAAGAGGTCTTAGACAGACAGATCTAATAACAGGGAGCTCTGGTGGCATAGTCTGTAGGGAGCTAACCCAAAGGCTGAGCCTCTCTGGTGATTCAAATCCACCAGCCTCTTCAAGGGAGAAAGATGGGCAATCTCCTTCCAAGTGACTGACAGCCTCTGAAACTCAGTGAACTCAATGGAGCTATAAGTTGGTTCTCACTTGAAAAATAGTTGGATTTATGAATATACATATATGAATAAACAACTTTTCTGTGTATTTGAAGTTTGTCATAGTAAATTGTGGGGGAAAAAATTAAAAGATAATTGTTTAAAATAAAATATCCTCTTTGACAGAATTGCTTAGCTGCTAAGAAAATGTCATACTCCCAATATTGTCACATTTGCACTTGTGGGTACAGGGGATTCTTTGATAACAAATGCACATAATTGATGTCTGCTTTAATTCTCAGTGACAATGATCTTCCATTTTAATAGAGAGAAAAGTTCCAGCTCCACCACTTGCTATTGTTGTAACATACCACCATGTCAGAACTGAACCATAGCAGACCTGCCAGCAGGTTTTCAGGGGCTGTAAATCACTTAGGAGGAGATTGTCCTTCTTTGTCCATGGAGCATCTGGTGGATTCAAACCATTTGCCTGTGGCTTGGCAGCTCAGCTGGCTTTAAGCAAGTGACTTAATTCCTGTGTGCCTTGGTTTCTTCATCTTTAAAATAATGGAAACTCATCCAGCTGAGAGAAATGAATGAATTCATAGACATGCCATTGATAAAGCGTGCAATAAACACTGGAGAGTTTAAGAAGTGAATTTTCTTTTTCTGCCAACTTGTTGGATCTGACTCTGGGCCCCTGCCTGTGTGCGGAGATCAAGTACTCTTCAACAGAGTCACGGGGTGTTTTTGCCACCGCTTCTGGACTTCTGCAGTCTCATTCTTGGTAGCTCACCTCAGCTAGACTGAGTTTACCTGCCCTCTATCAGTCTGGCTATTCCAGGCCCTAGAAGAGAGCGGCCACCAGTTCACCCAGGGGAGCCGGGCAGGTGGAGAGTCTCTTGGGACCTGTACTCTTTCCGTTTTCTTCCTGAGTCCTCGAGTCTCTGAGAGAAATGAATCATTGTGGGAGACAGGTGAGCAGTGTCCACCACCCCACTAGTCCAGCCCAGCCCAGCCGTTCTGTGTGTAGTCTCCTCCCGTCCCAGAACAACTCAGTCACCCACTGGGGCTGCAGATGGTCCTCTCTGTGGAACTCAGCAGACCTGAGTGCTAGTCTCAGATCTGCTTCATCTGCCCCAGGAAAACCACTTATTTCATTCCTTTCCTTTGTTCATTCAACCGCACAGTTGGTTGGGATGCATGATGAATGAAATGGGGAAAATGTTCCTATTACTCAGGAGTAGACATGTTAGAGGTGGGGGGAAAAAAACCAAGTAAATGAGATTTGTTAAAGAGTGGTGAACATTGTGTAAGAAAGGACAGATGATAGAGAAGCTGTGGTATATTCGCACAATGGAATACTATACTGAATTGAAAAATAAGGAGCTCATGAACTATTATGGAAAATGGGTGACCCTGGAGGACATTATGCTGAGTGAAGTATCTCAGTCACAAAAGAACAAATACTGCATAGGGCCACTGTTGTAAAATGGGACTGACATTAGGGTTGAGGAGGGAACTAAAAGGGGATAAATAATGTATGCTGCATTGAAACAGTTGAGGGAGAGAACTATTTAGGAGGGATATATATGATTGGGTATTATTGTCATGACAGGGAGTTCAGAATGGAAGCTGCAAAGTGGAGTGGTCTGAAAAGGAGGGATTGTATAACAATGAAATAAATTTTTCTTTTTTTACTTTTCAAAGAGAAAAGCAAACTGGGAGAGAGGGGTTGACAGGGAGGAAAGTGTGCAACAATTAATGAATGGAAATCCAAAGTCACTCTAAACTTTCATTTTAAAAAAAGGGGAAAAAAAGATCAGAAAGTGTATTGAAGAAAAAAAAAAGGACAGATGGAGCTGGGCAAGTAGGATGGGGCAAATTTCAGTATCAGGAGAGGCCTGAGATTTGAGCAAAGGCTTAAAGCAAGCGAGCTATTAACTAGCTTTTGTTTGGGAGAAGAATGTTTCAGACAAAAGAAAAACCCAGAACAAACATCCTACAGTGGAAAAGTGGCTAACATGGACGAGGGAACAGTAAGGAGGCCACTGATGTTGGGGTAAAGGGACCAAGACAAGGAGAGAGGGACAGAGGACCCGATCCTGAGACACTGACAGAATTTTAATCTTACTCTGGTTGAAATCAGTTGCCAAGGGAAGGTTTTGAACAGATGATTGCCACATCTAACTTCTGTATGGAGAATCTGTAAATAGGAACAGAAAATTGATGCCTTTGTGGTGTCAGTTGAGGGGACAGCATAAACCCCATTCTTTTAAAAACCCCCATTAATACCAGAAGCAGAAGCAGGCCATAAAAATTCTTAGCTTAAAGCAAACACAAATGCGCCAGGTAAAGTCTTATCTGTCATTGCAAAGTAAAGAATTAACTAGTGTCTACATGACACAAAAAGAGTAAAGGCGGGCAAAGTAGCCAGCCCCTCAAAAGCCGACCCATAAGACTGATCCCCCGGCCCATCAACCCTGCTCCCAATCTCCCCACCCTTACAGTAGCACCCAGGAAGGCCTTAAAAACAATTGTGCGCGGGGAATCAGGGCTTTTCCCCTCGCCACCTTCCTACTGAGGGAGAAAGTCTCCACATGTGGAATTTTCTGGAGAATAGATGCTCTTGTATTTACATGCGTGTAATTGGATTTCCTTTGAGGGGCATTTCATGGGCAGAACATCAGTAAAGAGTACTGAGTAGACCATGAACTGCCAAAACAAGAAACAAATCTGTCCTGGATGAAGCACAACCTAGGTGCTCCTTAGAGGCAAACTCAACTCATCGCTCATCAAGTCAGAACCAACTCATATCTGACCCTCCAGCAAGTTTTCAGAGTCTGTAAATTGCCTGGGATGAGATTGCTCATCTCGCTCCCAAGGAGTCACTGGTGGATTCGAACCACCGGGGGCGTGTCTTTGGGTGAGTGGTGGAAGTCCCTGCAGACTTTGCCACCAGAGCTCTTCCTCGGAAGCAAGGATGGTGGAACTGTGTCCCACACACTTCAGGCATGTTGTCAGGAGGGGCTAGGCCTTGGAAAAAGACATCATGCTGGGAAAGGTCAGTGACAGGGATGATAACCTTCAACAAGATGGACTGACGCAGTGACTACAACACTGGACTGGAGCGTGCTGGAGATGGGGAGGATGGCACAGAATAGGGCAAGGTTTCAATCCGTTGCTCACAGGGTCACTATGAGACCTGGTTGACTCAATGCCATCTAAGGACAGCAACAACAAATCCCCACTGGGGCCTCTTGGTGGTACAGTTAACACACTCAGCTGCTAATTAGGAAGATTGAAGGTTTGACTCCACTCAGAAGAAATAAAAAGGCCACCTCTCAGACAAAAGGCTTGGCGATCTACTTCTGAAAAGTCAGCCACTGAGAGCCGTAGGGAGCACGGTCCTCCTCTAACACGCATGAAGGGGCAATCACTCTGAAATAACCCCACAGCAACTGGTTCAATCCCCACTGCCTTAGGAGTCATTGTGAAAGTCAGACAGACAGGATAGAGAAGCACTGTGCAACAAGCCGACTTGGGTATTGAGCCATCATTTCTAGTAGAAAGATCAGCTGCTCTGTTTAATCTTATCTTGTTGAAGAGACAATTGAGCCCATGAGAGGATGTGATTCAGCTAGAGTCATGTATGTGGGATCTGGGACCTGTCTTTTCCTTTCCCAGGGTGGTCTCATCTAGCAGGTGGAAAAGAGCATGGTCTTTGGACATGTGATCTCGGTCAGTGGGATGAGCTGGATGGAGCCCGCTTTATGAGCCATTCTCCCTATAGAAGCACCAGTCACATGCTGAGCAGTGATCTGTACTCTAGGCAAGGGCCACAGGGGCCCTAGGAGACACCTGGGAGAGGACGCAGCCTTCTGAGTCCCCTCTGGAGTCAAGTCACAGCATGAGCCTGGGAGTTGGTACACCAGGCAAGAGGCCGTCAGGAAAAACCAAGCTGGAGTCGGGGCCTGACCGAGGCTGGTAAAGAGTGAAGATAAAGTGAAAGTCCACAGGACACTTGACCAGACTGGATACGGAGAGAAGGGTGGGGTCAAGATGATGCTGAGCGCTCACACTTGGTGCCCAGGAGACAGATGATGTCATCCACAGAAGCAGGAAGTCCTCAGCTCCAAGGAGGAAGAGAAAGACTCCTCGTGCATCTGAGCACAGTGAGGGAGGGGGAGAATGGTTTCTGACGTAGAAAAGACATGTTGGGGCCCAATAACACAGGACTTTTTGTCACTGAGATATTATTCCGAGAACAAGGGGGAAGTTAATAAAAGAGTCAGGCAGGGAAGTGTTGGACCTGGTTTATGTTTTAAAAAGAGATGTAGTATAAACCAGGTCCAGCACTTCCCTGCCTGACACTTTCATTGACTTCCCCCTTATTCTCGCAATAAATAAGAGAGAGAGAGAGAGAGAGAGAGAGAAAGAGAGAGAGAGGTAGCACAGAGAGGTGCACAGGAGTTCCAGACAACAGAGGCAAACACTGCACATGCACATCCTGCCTCTACAAGTGGATATCTAGGCAGACAAGTTGGATGAACAGATATGAGCAGGTGAAAGGCACTACACCCATGATCATAGGTTTGCCAGACAATATGTAAATAGCACCAGTCACAGGAGGCAAGTTATGTCAACTTCTCAGTTACAACAAAACACCCCAACCAAACACCCTGAGGGAATGATTTGCTGGTCCTGGGATCTCAGGACCACAGACTTAGGGATCAATTGACATGCCACAGATCAACTGACATAACAACAAAGACAGTGTTCTACATTCTACTTTGATGAGTAGTGACTAGGGTCTTAAAAGGTGCAACTACTCTCCTCTCCTTGACCAAAACAAAGAGGAGTGAGGAAAATTAAAGATGTACAGAATTAACTAAAGGATGAATGGACTGTGTGAATCTCAACTTCCCCACCTCAGCCCAGAAGAACTAAACAATGCCCAGGTATTACTGCCGACTGTTTTAAAAGGATCACAGTAAGACAAGTGAGATAAAATTCAAAACCATAAAAACGACTGGCTTGCTAGTCTGTTAAAAGATGGTTGAACCTACCACAACAAGATAAAGATAAACAACCCAATCGCAAAATGGGCACAGGATATGAAAAGACATTTCACCAAAGAAGACGTTCAGATGGCAAACAACACGTGAAAAAAATGTTCAAAATCTCTAGCTCTAAGAGAGATGCAAATCAAACACCTATGAGGTATCATCTCACCCCAGTAACAATAGCAAAATTCAACAGAGCAGCAAACAACAAATGCTAATGAGATCGTAAAGAAACTGGAACCTTTATCCACTCTTGGTGGGAGTGTAATATGGTGCAACCACTATGGAAGGCAGTATGGTGTTTTCTCAAAAAGTTGCAAATAGAAATATCATTTGAACCAGCAATTCCACTACTGGGAATATACCCTAAAGAAACCAGAACTGCCACCCAAGCAGATATATGCACACCCATGTTTATTGCTGCTTTGGTCACAATAGCGAAGAGCTGAAAACAACCCAAGTACCCATCAACAAACAAATGAATAGAGAAGCTCTGGTATATTCACACAATGGAATACTATGCGGCATTGAAAAACAAAGAACCCATGAAATATTCTACAAAATGGGTGACCCTGGAGGACATTATGCTGAGTGAAATATCTCAGTCACAAAAAGACAAATACTGAATAATGCCACTGCTATGAAACAGGACTGACATGGGGGTTGGGGGAAAGTAAGAAAAGAGGGGATAAACAATGTATACTGCATTGAAACAGATGAGGGAGAGAACTGTTTAAAAGGAATATAGAATTAGGTATTATTTTCATGACAATATTACAGAAAAAGAAATGCATATTAAAGTGGACTGTGGACTGGAGGGAGGCTTGTATAACAATGAAAGAATTTTTTTTTCTTCACAGAGAAAAATGAACTGGGGGAGGGGTGGGCAGGGAGGAAAATGTGCTACAATGAATGGGGGGGAATTAAATGAAAAGAAGAGGCTGTAAAAATATATATGTGTTGCATTAAAAAATTAATAAAAAAGAAAGGACAATATTTGGTGAGGGAGAAAGAACAGAGGCAGGAATGAGTAGGGTGCAAAGGAGAGCCACAGGAAGGAAAAGAAAAGAGTTCATTTCATTTGCAATGTTGTTGTTTACCGTCTAGTTGGAAGCAGCCCAAAGCTGACTCGCCCATCATTGATATTGACAATGTTTACCAAAGAATTTCCATTTTAATAGAAAAGTTCCGGCTCCGACATTTACTGTTGTTATTACATACCATCCAGTCTGAACTGACCCATAGCTGACCCTTCAAGAAGTCTTCAGTGGCCATAAATCAAATCGGAGGAGATTGTCCCTCCCTCTCCTGCAGAGCAGCTGGTGGGTTCAAACCATGTGCCTTCAGGATTGCAGCTTCTTACCACGAGTCCACCAGAGCTACCAAATGTCATGTAACAAAATGTGCAGGGATGACTGGATGTTAAGTCCATTTTCTCTGGAAATTTTTACTTAAATTACAATAAAATAAAATATAGTTGGGGGAAAAGTGTGACATAGAGATTTCAGGGTACAAGAGTGAGTGTCAAGAGAACAGTTAGGGGCTGGAGTAGGGAGACGGTGATGTCTCAAGGTGGTAGTACAGAAAAGTGGACATATTCCATCGCATGTCTATGTTGAAGGCAGGAATATTGGGACTGGCTGGGCTCTAAGGTGGCCTTATGGAGCATTGGGGATTTGAACTGCTGGAGAGGGACAGCGTTCATGTTAGCAGCACAACTGTCAATGGACTATGCCACCAGATCTCTTGCAGGCATCTCTAGGTGGATTTAAACCTCCAACATGTGTGTCTTAACTGTTTGCACCATTTAGGGGTTACAGTACAATTAGCACAGCTAAAATCTAAAAAGTGACAATACCAATTGCGGTAAAGATGAAGATTAGTAGGAGACTCTTTAATGTGTTGGTCATGGAAATGTCTATCCACATTGGAAAACAGTGTGACAAGTTTCTCACAAAGATAAATAAATATAGGCTTACCATATTGTTTCGTTGGGGGCTGTTGAGTTTATGCCAATTTATAGCAATCCTATAGGATGGAGTAGAATTTGTCTCACAGGGTTTCCTATACTGCAATTTTTATGAGGGTAGATTGTCACATATTTTCTCCTACAGATTATCCAGTGGGTTTGAACTGCCCCCATCAAATGGTACAACCCCATGATAGTGGGTGACTTTAATCTGTGGCCCTCAGGCCTGTTTTTTATTGTTTTTGGCCAAACATTCTTTGAGGTCATATAGCCCTGGCCTGTCCATGAACTACCTCTGTATAGTGGCATCCACTTCTGAAATAGCTTGCCCCCAGAAACCCTGTGAACCTGGAGAAAGGAAGAAAGTTATACAAGTGTCCAGGTCTTTTGTTCATAGAGTTGCCTATGACTCGACGACACTTAACAACAGCAACAACATACTGTAAATATAACTTTTATATGCACTCAGAAACTGTCTAGAGAGCAGAATGGAACATAAGAGCACAGGGCTGGGAGCATCTTTCTTAAAGGGCCAGAGGGAGTGAAAATAGAACAGCCCCTCACCACCCCAGGTCAGAAAGCAGATAAAGAGTCTGCAGCCCAGCCCCATGGTGCCTCTAGAGCTTCATCAGTAGCAAGAGGTTCATTTACTAGCTGTTGACTCATAGACTCACAGTTGTGGTATAAGAATGGGGTTTATTAGCGAAGTAAGTAGGTGAGTGGGGGAAGCAAAGAATATCATCCAATGTACATCCAAGTTTAGTTCAGCAGTCCTAAGGCACAATTCCTCAACCAGTCCAGGCTCTGGTTTCAGTTCAGCAACACAACTTGACAAAGCCTCTCGTTTCCTTAATCATTCAGCAAAGTTTTCCTCAGAGTAGTTATAAGTCAGCTTCTCCTTCAAGCATCTGGCAAGAACAGCAAAATCTTTAACTGTGGCCAGCATAATTGCAAGAAGCCTCAGGTCACACCTTACCACAGTTTCTCCACAGCAATGCCACAGTCTCTCAACCACATCACCTGGGTCTCACTACCAGGTCTCATTCTCAGCAGGATATTATACCAGTTTCCGTCAAGTCTTGCTCATCTCAAGTCTTTCTACCACAAGTCTTGCTACTCAGTGTGGGAAGCACTCTCTCTCTTATCTGAGTTCCACAGCTGCTGATAATTTTCAAGACTGCTAATATGCCTGCAGTTAAGGTAGCTGGAGACCAGAGGAAGCTTAACATAATGGCTTAAAAGAAACAACTTTTAGCTTACCACCACATCCTACTCTGTGAGTTTTCTTAGGCATTATTTCTCATTATCTAAAGGATCAGCCTTCCCCTTACCATTATCTATGTTTAGGGAAATATGTAAGCCAGCTGCTTCACTTCTTATGTCTTAATCCCCTCACTTTAGATAGTCAATTTTGTACTTGTCCAATTCTATCAAACCAGTACTCTGAGGGATCAAGCATGTCTTTTTCTTTGAAGCATCTTCTATTGTGGTTGAATCTGCATCATAAACAAAAATCCAGTCCGGAGCAAACCATCAGGTGACAGACAGCAATCAACATAAGTTCATAGAACAAAACATCTTCTCTTCATCTGGTTGGGTTCTGGTCAACATCACCAGGCATCTGTGGCTAGGTCCAAAGATGCGTGAGCCACAAACTCAGGAGTCTACACTTCTTCTTGTGTTTTAAACAGTCTGGTCTCCGCAAACAAACTCAACCTTATATGGGCCAAGTCAACACATCAGTAATCCCCAGGACTCCTGCTCCATAAACCAATAATGCTTTTTCATTGATCCATTCATCAAGCTAGGTGGACAGTGCTGAAGGTACAAGTCTAAACCCAACCTGTCTCTTCATTACTACATAATGGTTCACCCCCACTTTATAGAAATACACAATAACGATTTTAACAGTACATCTCCCCAAGCCTCACATTCACAAAACCAAACCATGTTTCCATAAATCTGAAACAATGAATCCTACTCTTTCTGGCACCAAATGTCTAAAGAGCAGAAAAATGGGGCCTGAAAGGCTGGTAGCATCTTTCTGAAAGGGCCAGGAAGAGTGAGAATAGCACAGCCCCTCACCACCCCAGGGCAGAAAGCAGATAGAGAGCCCACAGCCCAGCCCCATGGTGCCTCTAGAACTACACCAGTACCAAGAGGTCGTTTATTCATTGTTGACTCACAGACTCACTGTTACGGTACCAGTAATGGGGCCTATTAGAGAAGTAGGTTGGAGAATGGGGGAGACAAAGAATAGCACTTAATCCAAACCCATGTTTTAGCCCAAGGCATAATTCCTCAATTAGTCAAGGCTCCAGTTTCAGTTCAGCAGATAAATCCAAATCATCCAGCAAGATTTGTCTCAGAGTAATTATAACTTAGCTTCTTCTTTAAGCATCTGACAAGAACAGCAAAGCCTTTAACTGTTGTCAGCACAAATACAAGAAGCTTCAGGTCACCCCTTGCCACAGATTCTCCACAGCAATGTCACAGTCTCTCCACCACCAGGGTAACGTCACAGGAGTCTCTCATCCAGGGACTCACTCTCAACAGGGTCTTGCCCCAGTCACCCTCAAATCTTACTCATCTGAAGTCTTGTTGCCACAAGTCTTGCTGCCAGAAGTCTTGCTACTCAGTGTGGGAAGCACTCTTTCTTTTATCCAAAGTCCCACCAACTGACTGGAAGAGATCTATATTTGTTCCCATTCCAAAGAAAGGTGACCCAACTGAGTGTGGAAACTACAGAACAGTGTCATGATTTCACATGCAAGCAAGATTCTGCTGAAGATTATCCAAAAACGACTGGAACAGCACATCAGCAGAAAATTGCCAGAAGTCCAGGCTGGGCTTAGAAGGGTCATGGTACTAGGGATATTGTAGCTAATGTTAGATGAATCTTAGCTGAAAGCAGGAAATACCAGAGCAATGTCTATCTGTGTTTCACTGCCTATGTAAAGGCATTTGACTGTGTGGATCAAAACAAACTGTGACTGACTCTGAGAAGAATGGGAATGCCAGAACACTTGATCATGATAATGCAAAACCTATTTTTGGAGCAGGAGGCAGTCATAGAAAAGAGAAAGGAAATACTGCATGGTTCAAAATTGGGAAGGGTGTACGGCAGGGATGTGTCCTGTCTCCATATCTTTTCAACCTGTATGCAGAACAGATCATCCGGGAGGCTGGGCTCTATGAGAAGTGTGACATCAGGATTGGTGGAAGATTCATCAACAATCTGCGTTATGCAGATGACACAACCCTGCTTGCTGAAACTGAGGAGGACCTGAAACACTTGCTGCAGAAGGCCAAGGACTGCAGCTTTCAATATGGATTGAGGTTCAATATCAAGAAGACAAAAATTCTCACCACTGGACCAATTGGCAGCATCAGGATGGATGGTGAAGAGATTGAGATTGGTCACAGCTTTAATTTGCTTGGCTCCACAGCCAGGAAATTAAAAGAAGTATTGCAATGGGAAAGTCTGCTGTTAGGGACCTCTCCAAAGTGTGGAAGAGCAATGGTATCACTCTGGAGATTAAGGTGGGCCTGATACAGGCCATGGTCTTTGCAATCATTTGTTATGTGTCAGAAAGTTGGACAACGACTAGGGAGAATAGAAGGAGAATTGATGCTTTGGAGCTGTGGTGCTGGAGAAGAGTATTGAATGTACCATGGACTGCTAAAAAAACAAACAGTTTCATCCTAGAGAGGCTTAAATTCGGCTGCTCCTTGGAAGCAAGGATTCTGAGGCTTCATCTGACATACTTCGGACATGTTGCAAGGAGGGACCGGTCCTTAGAGAAGAACATCATGCTTGGGAGGGTGGAGGGACAGCACAGGAGGGGAAGGTCCTCTACGAGGTGGATTCAGTGACTGGGGAAATCAGGTAGGGGTGTCGGAGACAGTGTGATTGGCAGAGGACAGAGCAGGGTTTAGGGCTGTTGTACATAGGGTCGCTATGAGTCGCAAGCAACTCAACGGCACATAACAACAACAACAACCACATAGCTGTTGATAATTAGGAAGACTATATATCTGCAGTTAAGGTAGCAGGAGACCAGAGAGGGCTAAGAAAAGCCAACTCTTAGGCTAATAGTGCAGAAAACAAAGAGTTTGAGTGACTTACTTCATTGCACTATTTGCTTTATTGTGTTGGTCTGTAATAAAAACTGATATCTCAGAGGTATGCCTGTTGATAAAATATGTTACATTCAGACAGTAGAATATTATTCAGCAATAAGAAGAAATGAGCTAGCAAATTGGGAAAGACAGAAGGAAACATAAATGCATATTGCTGACTGAAAGAAATCCATCTGGAAATATTAGACACTGTAGTATTCCACTTACATGACATTCAGGAAAAGGCAAAATTATATAAATGGGTAAATTTATCAGTGGCCGCCAGAGAACAGGACTAAGGAATATTGTGTGTGAACAGGCAAAGGCTGAGAGCTTTTTCAGGGTAACTTATTCTATATGATAAAATAATGGTAGGTTCTTGATACTACATGTTTGTCAAAATCCATTGAATGTTACAACACATTTCAAAATACCACTGAGCAGGTCTAAGGATCCCAGGATGAATGCAAATGATGAGAATAGAATCTATCTGTACTACAAATGCATGAAACAATCTCACCGAAGTGAGTGGCAGAGAGAGTATTGATCTGAGTAAATTTGGAAAAGAATGGTATCTATAACTAAATGAAAAAAGAACTGTACACACGTTATTTCCAGTGGGGTCAGGGATTCTGGAACTGCTCTGCACCCATGCTGGGACTGAACATGTAGCCAACGGATGGCGAATGTCGGAGAGGGTGAAGTGGAGACGGCAAGGAGAGATCAAGGAGAAAGATGTAAAGATCCGTGTGGTGCTGGATTAGAGTTGGATACACCTAAGTGAACTCATGTTTAGCTTAATATAGATATGGATGACATATAGTCATAATTATAGATACGTATTTATATACACATTAATATATGCACATATATTTATTTCCTTGTTCTGTCAACTGAGAAAACCTAAGTCAATTAATTACACCCCCATAGCAATAAGCATAGTTAGCACACAGATCTGGGCTTTGATACCATTTTCCAAGAAAAGGAACAATGATTCTGGGGGAAATTACTGGTTCTAGGGCTGAGACAGTAAAAGTATGCGTCCAGAGCATGTTGCTGTTGTTGTTATGTACTGTCAAGTAAGGACTGACTCATAGCTGATCCTCCAGTAGGTTTTCAAAGGCAGTAAATTGCATAGAAGTTGACTGCTCATCTTTCTTCTATGGAGAAGCTGGCAGATTTGAACTTTGAGCCTTTGGGTTGACAAAGCAATTTCTTACCACTAGGACACCAGAGCTCTCCTAGAGCATGCTGTAGTGCTAATAAACAAAACCAAAAATTAAAACCATTGGTATCAAGTTGATTCTGACTCATGGTGTCCCCTTCCCTCCACATTGAGTTTCTGAGATTGTGAATCTTTACAGGAAGAGATCGACTATCTTTCTTTCATGGAGACACTGGTAGATTTGAACTACTGACCTTTGGGTAAGCATCCCAATACCTTACACCCTAAACCACTGTGCTTAAACATACTCATACATACAACATGAAAGTATACACAGCAGCTGAGAGGACTACCAATGGAGAAAGCAAGAAGAACCTGAGCAGAAAAAGATAAAAAGTAGTTTTGGATTATAATTCAAAGTGTAAAAGAACTGATCATAAGAGCTAACTAATATAAAGAATCATTGACTAAAGAAACAAGTTGTAGAGAATAGACAAATCTCCCATGTAGAATTCCATATATTTGCAAATAAATACTCTGCTCTTAAGAGGAGGGAACTTAACGTCTGCTCCTTAACTATGAGCTGAGCAGTTTCTTCCTTCCAGAGAGAACGATATGAGACGGGGGGGGTGGCAGGTGGGGGCGGGGAGAACAACCTGATTAACTGTCACAGCCAGGCAACTGAGGCTGGGACCAGCAGTGACAAGTCATTTTGATACGATGTAAAGGGCCTTTCTTCTCCATCATCTTTCTTCCCACAACTCTTAATCCTGGGTTAATCATGATACAAGCATCAGATGAAATCCTGTTGCTGGACATCCTAAAATACCAGACCAGAACTCAGAGACAACAGAGAGAGAGCTACGTTGGCCTAGTGGACAGAAATTTATGCTACCAAGCCGAAGGTGGGTGATTTTAATCTGCAGCCCTCAGGCCTAGTTAAAATTGTTTTCCTGTCAAACATTTTTCTAGGGGGTATAGCACTGGTCTGTGTGTTGCTGTACAGAGGTAACTCGTGGTTGCTGTGATGCTGAACACTGTGACACTGATATGCCAAATGTGGTAATGGGTACCCATGGCGGACAGTGTTTGCTGGAGCTTCCTGACTAAAACAAGCCTGGAAGCAGAAGTGGCATCCACTTCCAAAATGGCTTGCCCCCAGA
This sequence comes from Elephantulus edwardii, assembly GCF_000299155.1. NCBI lineage: Eukaryota > Metazoa > Chordata > Mammalia > Macroscelidea > Macroscelididae > Elephantulus > Elephantulus edwardii. The sequence continues at coordinate 2,988,840 of NW_006399880.1, read as the reverse complement.
AACCTTATGAACAGTGCTCAGGCCTTTCGTTCATAGGGTCGCTATGAGTCGTCTATGAGTGGATGGCACCAAACAACAACAAGTCCTCAAAACTATCAAAGTCATCAAAATAAGCCAAGTCTACAAAATCATCATAACTAAGAAGAGCTTTAAGAAACATGAGTCCATGCACTCAGGTATCCTGGAACAGGAAAAGGACATTTGGAGGACACTGAGGAAATCAGACAAATTAGAGGCTTCAGTTAGTAATAATGCATCAATAATCGCTGATTGTGATAAATGTAGCATACTAACTAAATAGGAGGGAGCTCTGGAGGCCTAGTGGAGGAGCTGCGCTGCAATCCCAGACAAAAGGCACGTTCGAATCCAGCTGCTCTGCTGAGAGAAGTTGGGCATTCTCCTCTCGTGAGATTTACTGCCTCTGAAAACCTCCTGGAGGGTCAGCAATGGGTCAGGTCTGACTTGACGGTGCCAAACAACAAGAACAAATAAGTGGGGGAGAATAGACAGATCTTGCATGTATTCCAAATCCGGTGTGGAAGCTGTTAAAAATAGAAGAGATTTAGGGTAAAGTAGATGGTAACTCTCTGTACTATCTTCAGCTATTTCCTGTAAATCTAAAACTATTCTAAAGGGGGAAAGGGTTTATTTTTAGAAAAAGACGTCAGTGAACATATACATTTGGGACTTATCAATATGTAGACATTATTTAAAATACAGTTGAAGGCCTAGCGCCAGGGAACGTTACTATTTAGAGCTTGATGGAAAAGCAGAGAGGAGACCAAGGAGGCGTGGCCAGGGAGGTGGGAGGAATCAGGCAGTGATCACAGGGAACCGTGCCACATACATACTCCTGACAAGACCAGCCAGGTGAGGGCAGAGAAATGTGCTCTGGATTTGTCAGGTCACTGGTGATGCTGACAAGAGAGGGGGAAGATGAAGACAGCATTGTGAATCAGGGTAGAGGTAGGGCAACTAGAAGAAAGCACAGGTCCATAAGCAAGTGGAAAGAATTCAGCAGGGATGGAGGGATTAAGGGCATTGGTGACACCAGACATCAGGAGAAAAAGTTCTAAGGTACATCCTGAGAGACAAAGGTCTGGAGCAATTCAGCACGTGAATCATGTGGGCTTTCTACAGACAGAGAGCAGCCTCTGCACCATGCCGGAATGGTGAGAACAACAAGGTCAGGAGGTCTACTCTCCGACTCAGGGCTGGAGTAGCCACTGCCTTACCTACACCAGCTCCCTACCACCCCTCTTCACTATTCCCCAGAACTCAGAGATGCAGACCTCTCCCCTCAGCCTTGAGGATCTCAGCATCAAGTCCTGCCTCTCAGCAGGCTCAAGATTGTTAGGTGCTGTCAAGTCAACTAAGTTTCAAAGTAACACTGAGGACAGATCTGAGCCTTGTCCTAGCCGGCACCATCCTCACGATTCCCGAATATGTTCGAGCACATTGTCACATTCACCGTATTAATCTCTCCTGTTGAGGGTCTTCCTCCTTTCCACTGGCCCTCCACCTTTCCCAGCATACTCTTTTTCTGAGGACTGGTCCCTTCCGACAGCATGCCCAAGTATATGAGATGAGGTGTCATCATCCTGGTTTCTAAGGAGCATCCTGCTTGCTTTTCCCCCAGACTTGCTGGTTCTTTTGACAATCCATGCTTCTGGCCAGTCAAAACAGTCAATATACTTCACCAACACCATAACTTAAAGGCATCAGTTCTTCTTTGATCTTCCTCACTCACTGTTCAACTTTCACTGCATATGACTCAATTGAGGGAAAACTGAAATTCTGGAATCCTAAAGGCCTCAACTCCTGGCTTTCATTCCATCTTGGCGGATCTTTATCTCATCTCTTTTATTCATATATATCTTATTTTCTTGTTACAGCAGCTCTGTGGGTTTCAGAGAGATGAGATGAGCTGCACAATTGCACAGAGCTAGTAAACGTCAAAGCTGGGATTAGAACTCAGGCCTACACCATACATCCAGGCCACACTCTTAGTCACCATACCAAGCTACCCCCCACACCCGTTACAGACCCTGACCAGTCTTAATGTAGACCTTAGAAGGCATGCTGACCACAGCCATGCTCCCCAGAGGGTAGGTACAGACCGATAGGATTTCTTCCTAATCTTTGTTGCAAGTGGGCAATTTCTACCTCTGTCACTCTCTAAACAAGCTTAATATCACTTCACTCTGTTACTGTCCTGTTCAAGAATGATCCTATTGAAGCATTGCCTCTCTCATTGTGAACTTGCATATTTCAAAGACAGACAGCTCACTGCCTCATATCTCTGATTGTTTACTTGCCTACCTCCAAAGACAGACAGCTCACTACCCAAGAAGCATTCTATTCTGAGCTATAGGACAGAATAGTAATTCAGAGAACATAAACTCTTAACCCAAGTTGCTTTGATTGACTCTCAAGCCAACTACCAACTAGTTTCCTGTGCCTCAGTTTCCTGTTTTGTAGAATGGTAGCAGTTTCGGAATTGTGAAATACATTTAAGGTAATTTGTAAGTGATCAGTTAATTTTAGCTACTAACATCATCCTCGTCACCAGTGCACTTGAGGTAGAGCTGCAGCCCGACAGCCATGACTTCCACACTTTGGGACTCTCACTGCTGTGCTCACCTTAGACAATTACGATTGTTCAGCATGTCTTTTTCTTTTCTCCTGATGCCACAGTTTTTCTTTTTGCAAACCCAAATATTTATTACATAACCATGATTTCCCTAAGCTCATGGTTTCAAGAGACTCAGTCACTGGTAGTTTGCTAGGCAAGCCAGACTTCGTAAAACACATAACTAGGGTGGGAAACTGTAGCTTCAAGGCTTCTCAGGTCCTGCCCTCACCGGCCTGCTTGTGAACTCCGTCTTTTTATTCCCTGAATTTGCAAAGTATCCCTCTAAACCTCTCTCATCAGGGCAAGATCTGTGATGGTGAAGAATCCAGACTCTTGAGCCAGAGTTATTGTTTTGTGCTGTCAAATTGGAATTGACTCCTCACCGACCCTCCAGCAGGTTTTCAGAGGTCATAAACAGCACAGGGAAGAGATTAACCATCCTTTTCCCATGGAGAAGCTGCTAGTTTTGGATCATGTATCACTGGGTTGGCCCCACAACTCCTTACCACCAAGTGCAAATCCCAGTTCTTTTTCTTACTTGCCATGTGATCTTGGCTAACATATATAGTCTTTCTGGGCCTATTCATTACCTTGACTACCATGCAGAGCTAGTAATAGTCTTTTCTACGGCATAGGCTGTTCTGAGGACTGAATCAAATACTGTATGTGAAACAGTCAACTTAGTGCCCACCTCAATAAATAGTTTCCATTAGTATTTGGGGCTGTGCTGTCTAAAAGGGTTGTCTTATGTGAGGTCTTGAAATGGTGCCAGTACAAATATACTGAGAATGTAAAAGACATGCTTCACTTCAAATATATAGAAAAATGGAGAGCATGTGGGATTTCTCAGTAATAATATTCTGTATTGATTATGTGTTAATTTTAGATATACTAAATTCAGTGTAAAGAGAGATCAGTTGGCCTAGTGGACAGAAAGTGATGTTCCCAAACCAAAGGTGGATGACTTTACTCCACAGCCCTCAGGCCTGTTTTTAGTTGTTTTTTGGTTAAGCATTCTTCTAGGTGGTATAGCCCTGTCTGTCCACTTTCTGTACAGAGATAACTCGTGGTTGCTGTGAAGCTGAACACTGTGACACTGATGTGTCTAATGCAAGAATGTTTACCCATGGTGGACAGTGTTTGGTGGAGTTCCCTGATACAAAGAAGCTTCGAAGCAGGGGTGTCATTCACTTTCAAAATAGCTTGCTTCCAGAAACCCTATGAACCTGGAGAAAGGACGAGTGTTATGCAAGTGTCCAGGTCTTTCATTCATAGGGTCTCAACAAATAAATGGCACTTAACAACAACAACAACCATTCAGTAAAATAGCACAATGTGTCACTTTTTTATACTTGTGGAATGATTATGGTGTGTTCTGTGGCTTATTTCTTTTGCACTGTGCGGTTTAGTTTGTAGGGATTTCTTGTGGCTTAGTCTTGTAGGAAGCTGTGCTGCTAACTCAAACCCTCTCTGGGGGTTTAAATCCATCAGCTTATCCTCAGGAGAAAGATCAGCAGTCTCTCCCAGGGGATTTATAGCCTCAGAGCCCCACTATTAGGTGGGTCAACTATTAGCCAGACCCAAATCAATAGCAATGAGAGAGAGATTCTAGTGTGTGAGAGCCTTGTGTAATCTAGAGATTCTAGTCTGTTTGTGTAGCATTGTTTTGGTCCTCATTGTTTCCCAGTGGGGCGATGGGAGAGGATGCATTTGGTGCTCTGGAGTGGTTGGGTCGTTTTATAGTCTGAGGGGTAGAACTGCCAACAGCAATCCAGACCAGATTGCGGGTGAGCCCTTCCTTCCGGAAGGCGACTTCTCGTCAGAACGATGCTGCCCCCTGGTGGTCACCCATTTATGGCTGATGAAAGCTCCCACCGCACTGGGGTCCTTCAGGAGCAGGCACTGTCTCAACCCCAACTCTCTGCGGAACGGTTAACACTGGCACGCTGTTGCTGTTGTTGTTGTGTGCCATCGAGTCGAGTATGACCCACAGTGGCCCTATGAACCACAGATCTGAATCCTGTCCTGTCCTGTGCTATCCTCATCATCTCTGATACACTTGAGACCATAGCTGCGGTCAGTGTTAATCCATCTCGTCGAGTATTCTTTCTCTCTTGCTGTCCCATTATCTTTCCAAGCATGATGTGCCTTTCCAAGGAATGGCCTCTTCTAGTAACGTGCCCAAAATACGTAAACTGAGGGAGCTCCGGTGACCTCGTGGCAAGAAGCTGCGTTGCAATCCTGAAGGCGTGCAGTTTGAATGCACCACAGGCTTAGCTGGAGAAGGAGGGGCAATCTCCGCCTGTGCAAGTCAGATCCGATTCACACAAGAAAAAAAAAACAAACTGAGAGCAGAAGCCTCGCCATATTTGCCTCCAAGGAGCACTCTGGATGCACTTTTTCTAAGACATATATGTTTGTTTGTTGTTTACTATCGAGTCAGAATCTCGGCGGGTTTTCAGAGGCAGTTTTATGGCAGGAGAGGAAGTTGCCCATCTTCCTCCTGCAGAGCAGCTGGTGGATTTGAACCTCGTGCCTTCGGGATTGCAGCACAGCCTTAGTACTCTTTTTCTTCCTCCTCCCAATGCTGTCCTAGGTTTTGCTTTAAAAAACAGAAACGGAAAGAATTTGTTCTTGAAAACAATGTATTCGAATTTTGTAAACTAGTAGAAACAAACAAAAACCCCCAAACAAAAACAAGATCTCTGAATAGAACTGAGGGCCTGAGGGTAGTAGGACCAGTTAGAGATGCCCTTGGTCAACTGAGCCCCTTGACAGCCTACTTTCACTGAGTTCCATCCAACCGAGAGATATAGTGATTTAAAGGCCAGGGTGTGATTACAAATGTGAGCTCCCTGCTCCGCCCTGTTCTAGCTGTGTGCTTCTGGATAAATCACTTAGTGCCTTTGAGCTTCAGTTTCTCCCTACAAAAAATGTGGGTAATGACAGCACTTATCTCAGAGGAATTGACTGCAGGATACTTACAGTTGATGTCAGCGAATGTTTACAGTGGGAGGTGTGCTCTGTTCTGGTATTGGATGTAGCAGTGCAGTAATCAAAAGGCCCAGTGCTTCTACCTGTGTTCACTAGAGCATCAACACCTGTTTACATCTCAAGAACCACAATTTAAGCCAATGATCCCATGTAGCTTCCAGTGGAGGCTCGGAACTAGTCTTTATTTTGGCAACCACACTACATGTGATGAAGTTTTCTCTGCACACTAAAGGGATCCTGATATAACTAGCCTTGGGAATCCAGTAAACCTCAATTACACTTGTATGCCTCAAATGACTGGGAATTCACTATCTCATGTAGCTGTTTAGTTCCCGATTTGAGCATATCTGTTAGAAAATTCTTTATTGACATTGAAAATATCAGACAGAGTTCTGGTGGCCTAGTGGCAAGAAGCTGCACTGCAATCCCAGAGGCACATGATTTGAATCCACCAGATGCTCTGCTGGAGAAGGCGGGGCAATCTCCTCTTGTACCAGTCAGATCTGATTTGATGGTACATGCACAAAAATTAATAAAATAAAATAAATAATTTTTTTAATAAAGAAAATGTCAGGAAGATATCCATTAGAACATGGGTTAACATCAAAACATTTCAGGAAGACCCTATGAACAAGAGACAACAGTAATGAAGGCAGATATTCAAGCTGCAATAAAGGCATTGGCAAAAATAAGGCCCCAGGATTTGATGGGATACCAATTGATATGTTTCAAATAACAGATGCAGCCATGGCCTTGCTCATCAGTTTATGCCAGGAAGTTTGGAGGACAACTTCTTGGCTGACTGACTGGAAGAGATCCGTATTTGTTCCATTCACAAGAAAGATGATCCAAACGAATGTGGAAATTATTGAACACTATTATTAATATCAAATGTTAGCAAAATATTGCTGAAGATCATCCTAAACCAGCTACACTAGCACATTGAGTGAGACCTGCTAGAAATTCAAGCTGAGTTTAGAAGAGACTGTGGCACCAAGGATATTATAGGTGATGTCAGATGGATGCTAGCTGAAAACAAAGAATACCAGAAGAATGTCTTTTGTGTGTTTTAATGGCTATGCAAAGACATTTGACAGTGAAGATCATAAATTATGGCTAATATTGAGAAGAATGGGAATCTCAGGACACTTAATTGTGCTCATATACCTAGACCAAGAGAAGAGCAAGAGAACCCTGCATGGTTTAAAATCAGGAAGTGTGTGCTTTCTCCATACCTATTTAATCTGTTGTTATTGCTGTGTATCATAGAGTTGGAACTGACCCATAGCTGGCCCTCCAGTAGAGGGCCTTTGAAAAAGGCAGTAAATTGCATGGGAGGAGATTGCCAAGCTGAGCAAATCAGTCAAGAAGCTTGACTTTATGAAGATCAGGATAGAAGGAAGACTCATCAACAACCTGCATTATGCAAATGACACAATCTTACTTGCTAAAATAGAGAAGGACTTGGAATGCTTGCTGCAGAAAATAAACTATAGCCTTCAATATGGATTACATCTCGACATCAAGAAGACAAAAATCCTTACTATTGCACTGATATACATCTTGACGGAGAAAAAAATTGAAGTTGTTGACAATTTCGTCTTATTTGGATCCACAATCAATATCCTTAATATCAGGAATCAGGGTATCTGGAGACTATTGCACTGGGTAAGTCTGCTGTCAGGGACCTCTCCAAATTACTGAGGAGCAATAATCTGAAAGTGCCTGATTCATGGTCTTTTCAGTCACTTGATATGCCTCTGAGAGCTGGACAATGAATAAGGATGACAGAAGAAGAATTTTAAATAGTGGTGTTGGAAGAGTACTGAATATCCCATAAGAACAGATAGATCTCAAAGAATGAACAGCCAGAGTGCTCCTTGGAGACAAAGATGACAAAGTGTCATCTCACATCCTTTGGGCATGTTGCTAGGAGAACGTAATCTTTAGAAAGGGAAATCATGCTTGGAAAAGTGGAGAGTCAGGAAAAGAGAGGAAGACCCTTGACAAGATGGATTGAAACAGGGACTGCAGCAATGAGCTCAAGTATGTCAGAGGTGATGAGGATGGTACAGATAAGTTCAGATCTGTTTTTCATACTGGACTTTTTTTTTTT
>NW_006399880.1:2958077-2974484 GCF_000299155.1 Elephantulus edwardii | reverse complement strand
GCCCTCGCGCTGCGTCGCCCTCGCGCTGCGTCGCCCTCGCGCTCATACTGGACTTGATGGCACCTACCAACAACATTAGAAAATTCTCATTTCTACTAAAGTATACCTCTCTACAACTCCTGCCCATTAGTAAAATCCTACCTTTTGAAACTACACACAAGATTGCTGCTTCATGTTCCCAAAGACAAGCTTTCCTATTACAAGCCCCTCATGTGCCCTTCCTTTGTACCCCTATGGCCATGTTTTGGAGCTTTTTCTGATCCCACAACAAGAGATTATGAATGGATCTGCAGTCACCGTCTGTGGAAGTATCAATAGAGAGAAATTACCTTGCATTTGGCAAATTTTCTGCTAAGGGTCTAAAGCGCACTTGACCTAGAGCAAGGTATTTTCAATTGCTTTGTATTCATGAGAGAGTTGAACAATGAAGAAGGGAGACAGAAGAATAACTGGGGTCTGTGAATTGTAGTGTTGGTGGGGGATATTGAATAATAAATAAAGCATGATTGTCAAAAGAATAAACAAATCTGTCTTGGAAGAGGTGACGGGAAAGTGCTCCGTGGAAGCGAAGATGGTGAGACTTCATCTCACAAACTTTGGGTATGTAATCAGGAGGGACCAGTCTCTGGAAAAGGACATCATGCCTGCAAAAGGGCAGGGTCAGAGCCTGTCTGCATGAGGCTGTTTCATCTCTGAGGCCTCTGGCTATTTCGGGAAAACTGTTTTGATATACTTTATTCTGCTCCCCCCACCCCCAAAGCTTTTCTTTAGTAGCAGGAAAACAGATCGTTTCAAGACATCCAAGCTCAAGCTCATAATATGGAGGCCACCCAACGGACCGACAGGGCCTGCAGCCCTGAGGTCGTGGATGCTCCAGCAGTGCCCTGTCAGGTCTGAGTCACCACAGTGCATGAGGCCATGGGAGAGGCCACAGAGCACAGGAAGCGGCTCCCCATCACCAAGCTGGACCATCTGGTCAAATGCATGAAGATCAAGTCTTCAGGGGAGATCGATCTATTCTACTGTCCCTCAGTGAGTCTTAGATCATTGACTTTTTCCTGGGATGCCCCTCAAGGTTGAGGACCAGCTGCTCCACAGGAAAAAAAATGGACAATCTCCTCTCCTACAATTTATAGCCTCTCCTGCTGGAGGGTCAGCTATGAGCAGGTTCTAACTCAACAATGCATACCACTAGCACTAACACCTCAGCCATGGCTGCGTGTCTACCCTAGGTAACTTCACCAAGGCTAGCTTTACTGCCATCTCCAAGACCTATAGCTACCTGACCCCAAGCCCTGGAAGGAGCCTATGCTCATCAAGTCCCCATACTGGGAATTTAGTCACCATCCTGGATAAAATGTCTGTGCATAGGACCCAGACTCCAGCTGTGGCCACCACATAATGGTTATTGGATAAGACAAAGTTAATTAAGTGTAGGGGATCAGGGAAAGATGTGTAACACTGGGTAAAGCTACTATCAAGGACCCCTTTAAAATGCTAAAGAGAGGATGGGGGTAGGTGTAAAAATGCGAGGATGTGAGGATGTCGGGTTGAAGACTAAAGTGCATCTGATCCAAGCCATGGTATTGTAAATAGCTTCCTTTGCATCTGAAACTAAAGGCAATGAGTAAGGAAGACTGAAGAAGCAGGTGCCTCTGCATTGGGGTTTTGGAGAATTTATCAACTCAAACATATTGCCATGGAGTTGGAACAAACTCATAGCTGACCCTCCAATGGGTTGTCAGACTAAAAATTGCACACAAGGAGACTGCCCCTCTTTCTTTCTCCAGGCAGCTTTCTCCAGGTGGATTTAAACTGCCCACCTTTGAGTTGACAGCTCAACTCCCTACCTATTAAGCCCATCAGAGTTCAGCACTGAATATACCAGTGACTGCCAAAATAAATCTGCCTCAGAAAAAAGTTCTAATAGGGTACTCATTAGAGGTAAGGATGGCGGAACTGTGTCTCACATACTTGGAGTATGTTGCCAGAAGGGGCATCCCTCCCCGCCAGTGCTGGATGGGTGAGCTTGAGCCTTTAAGGAGCAAGGTGGTCCTAGACTCAACCCAAGGAGCAAGATGCTTCAAGTCCACATGTCTTTACTTCTGATTCTTACACAGAGGCTGGTTCTTGGAAAAAGACGTCATGCTAAGAAAAGTAGGTCAGTGACCACAGTGAAACACCTTCAATGAAATCAATTGGTAACAGACTGCAACAAGGGAGTAGACATGGCAGAGGGTGTGCAGCATAGGACAAGCTTCCATAGGACCACGGAGTGTTGGGGGACTGGATGGCACCTAACATACATTTTGCTTTTTATAGATCAGTGAGATCGTTCCTTTTGTGACTTACTTCAGTCAGTATATTTTCAAGGTTCAGGCAAGGTGTTATGTGCCACCAACTTACCTGCAACTCATAGCGACCCTATTTTGTACGATAGCTCTGGCCCCTGCCCTGTCCTGAGCCAGCCTGTCACTGACACACCTACCCCCATTATCTCAGTTATCATATCAATCCAACTTTTCCAGGGTCTTTCTCTCTTGCGCTGTCCCTCCACCCTTCCAAGCATGATGTCCTTCGCTAAGGTCCATCCTGGTTGTGTGACCAAACTATATGAAATGGGTATTAAAAATTCTTGCCTCCAAGGAGCAGCCTGGTTTCACCCTCAGGGACAGACTTGTTTGTTCTCTTGGCAGTCTATGGTATGTTCAAATGTTCTTCTCTGGCATCACAGCTCAAAGGCATCATTTCTTCTTTTGTCATCCTTAGTCACTGTCGAGCTCTCTGATGTATAGCAAGTAATTATGAAGAACATGGCCTGAACCAGGTGCAGGTGCATCTTAGTTTCTAGTCTGACATTGCTGCTCTTTAGCACTTTGGAGAGGTCCCTGACAGCAGATTTACCTAATGTAATTAGTTTTTTGACTTCCTGGCTTCTGGTGGCAAGTGCTGATTGTGGAGTCAAGCAAGCTGTAACTGTTAACAATCTCAATCTCTTCTCGATTCTTCATGGTGCTGCCAATTGGCCCTGTGGTTAGAATTTTTGTCTTCATATGCTGAGTTTCATTTTCCTTTATAGCTGAATAATTTTCTACTTTATGTATTCTTTGTCTGCATATCATGGACATTTTGACTGGTTCTACCTTTGGCTATTGTGAATAGTGCTGCAGCCCCAAGTTTTGAATCACTGCTGCTTGTGTTAGCTGTCTGTCAACTGCAATTCACTGGGATCCTCTGAATAGATCTAAACCTTGTTCTAGCCTTCTCCTTCTATCTCCACCACGTGAATCCATCTCACTGAGGGTCTTCCTCTTTTGCTGACCCTTCACTTTTCCCAGCATGATGCCTTTCCTAGGACTGGCCTGTCCTGACAGCATACCCAGAGAAGCTTCACAGTCTTTGCTTCTAAGGAGTACGCTGGTTCTTATTTCCTCTAAAATTTGTTCTTTTGGCATCTACGCCAAGTGTGATATATGCTTGCAGCTAGGCACTCAATACTCAGCATGGTGATGTAAACATTGGAAGAGCCACAGGTGAGACAGGGACTATAGGAAAGGCTGTTAAATCTCCAAGACAGAGGGGGCATCTTGTGTAGGCCTAGTACTTCTTACCGTGTATACACACGGTTTCTAGAAATTTCCTCCAATATAGTGCAGTACACATGGGATTTTGAGGGTCAGACTTAACTATATAGGATGGTGTTATCCAGTTTTAGGGTCACCTGCCAAGGCTAGATTTAGTCTAGTCCCACGCTGCCTATCTCACTGGACGACAGGTTGCTTGCCATTCTGACCCACAGGGAAATGGATGGATTTCCCTTGCAAATGATTCCCCTCTCCTCCACCCAACAAAGACTGGGTGACTGCATTCCCCGTTGCCAGGAAACAGGAGCAAAAAGTTGCAAAGTTCCATCATAGGAAATTTAAAAAAAAAAAAAAGCTCCAACAAAAAACACCATTTCCCCACCAGGATTGCAGCCAGCTGTCACTGATGCAACTTGGCGAGGGAAAAAGAACAGGCATAAGAATAGCGGCAGTTTGTTCAGTGCCAGGAACTGTGCTAAAACATTTTCATCTTAATTCTTATGATACCCTATTAAGCAGCAGTTAGAGAATTTTCACCAGCTAGCTGATGGAGATTAAGTAACTTGCCGAAGACCTGTTGGTCTGTGAACGTTAAAAACCAGGAGGGCCTCTACAGCTTTAGGGTCAGGTATTTTTACATACTGTTCTAGGTTTCTCAATTATGAGGGTAAGGGTTTTTTTTTACAAAGACCACAAAGGTGAAATGCTGACAGGTGATGCTATACGTAGCACTGGTTATCTTCTTACTAGAGCAATTAACCTTGTCTTTGCCATGATTCCTTGGTGTAGAAATCACCTTTCTACATTCAGGTCTCTTCAAATAGCACTAAGCTAAATGCTGTCATCAGGAGGGGTTAAATTCTAGTTTTTCAAGTATTTTTCTCTTCTGGAGAGCTCTGGTGGCCTAATGGCAAGAAGCTGCACTGTAATACCAGAGGTGCATGGCTCAAATCCACCAGATGCTCTTGAATAGACAATCTCCTTATGTACCAGTCAGATCTGATCTGACAGTGTACACACACAAAATAATTTAAAAAAAAATTGAGTAGAGGGATATGTATTTAGGTTAACAGAGTATTATTCAGAAATATGAAGGAATGCAGTACAGATCCCTATCTCAACTTGCCTAAACTTCTGAGGGCATCACATCAAAGTATACTGCTACATAAATTCACAAAACTTTTTGTGAGCTAGCCTGTAACTATATCACAGTAGTTTTCTACCTGTATGATGGAGATAGCTTTACACCATGTGTTCCAGCATTAACAATTACTACTTTACCACAGTGAACACTTTCACCTCACCTTATTATCCCCTCTGCCTCTTCTCCCACTTATAGCTTATTCCTTTTGCCAGTTTCTGTTCAAATTTGCCAAATTCACCCCCTACTTTGGACTAAACACTACCTTTAATTTTCAGTTTCCTATTGCCTCTGCAGGATGGAGTACTGACATCCTCTGGATCTGGCTAATCCTACCCTAGTACGTCTGGGGGTGTGTCTTCTTCCCAGAAGGTTGGATCCACAGGTGGGTCCTTTGTGACATTCACATCAGCTAAAATGTCACCTTTTCTTTGAGTCCATCTAACGTCAGTCATCCTAACACCACCAGCATTGTCAGAGCTACAGTAATCTCTTTAGACCGATTCTTCAAACTTTGTATAAGCTTCTAGACAGCGTCACTTTTCCCCTTTTTCATCATTGATCAAATTTGTGAAGTAACTGAGACTGAATCTCTATGTACTTTATGTACCAAAGTGGAACAATTTCCAAGATCTAGAGTGAAAAATAGCAAGATGCTATCAACTCCGCACAGAAGGTGTGGGGGGGAGAACACCCACCCACCCACCCATGTTTATATATGGAGCGTGTCTGGAAGGCTCTTCTGCTCAGGCTACACTTGGCTCGACAGTTCCCATCCTACTCTAGCTCTTTAAGAAGTCATCCTTTTTTGGAATTAACAATTCCATTTTCAAAACAGGTCTCCAAGGTCTCTCGTTCAGCTTCAGATGACTAAGGCAACTCAATGCCACAAGGAGCAAGTGTGGAAAAACCCAAACAGTACCACTATCTCACTTCTCATACTGCCCCACTGGGGTCCTGAATCAACCCTTCTTGTACTGAGAGTTTTTTCACATCCCCACTGCATTTGTAGCTAGCCCCAGACCCTGGTCTAGATGGGAAGGATTTAAATGTCTCTCAAATCAGACACCCACATAAAGGAGATGAGATGATTTACATGAAGGAATTTATTAACAGAAAACAATAATTTGATGAGTCCTGTTCACAGACGGCGACCACGGCGACCACCCTTCCTGCGGGTGCTGTCGGAAGGGATAGGGGTGACATCCTCTGTGGAGAGAAAAGAGGAATTATGTGACCTGGTGCTGAATGGAAAGATCTGTAATGACACAGTTTTTTCCCTCAAGTGAATTCCTAATATACAACAGCTAAATATGGCGCCACCTGTTCCCCACATCCTAAAAACTCCTAATGTGATCTAACCTTACTTTCCATAAAGGAAAATGTAGATATATAAGAGATGGTGAACAAACTAGGTTAGAATTAAGATTATGCAAACAAATGGCACAGGGTATCTACCAAAGGCAGATAGGGTCACCTAACCCATTGGCTCTGAGGAGTGTTTTCTCTTCAAAAGGTAAAGACTAGAAATATTTATTGAAATAGCAAGGAAGATTCTAGTAGTTATATGAAAGGGAAAGGTGTTTTATATAAGTGGGTGTTTTATTTGTGCAGCACTGGTGATGGTATTTGTTAGGGCCTCAAGGCTGTAGACTGTCCTCTAATGTATAAAATAGTCAACAATAAAACCCTTTAACAAACACTGGGAAGAAAAAGAGAATGTGCCTCCTGTCAGCTCCACTAGATGTCACCTCAACCAGGAAGTATAAAGCAAAGATTCAGAAACTCCCAATGCAGATGGGAAAGACAAAACCCACACACAAAGAGGACAGGTACATTCAAAGAGAGACTATTCCCCATATCCCCTGTAACAAATTGAACTGCCTAAAATACTAGATTAGATTCTATACCCACACACCACCTTTTTTTGGGTTAATGTTTCAAAGCAAATATAAAATTAGTCAGAGGAAAGAGCTTACCAATACGTCCAATCTTCATTCCTGAACGGGCAAGGGCTCTGAGGGCAGACTGGGCCCCAGGTCCAGGGGTCTTAGTTCTAGAAAACAAAGGTTTTAAGTTAAGCAAAGTTACTCTGGTCATCTCTGGCTGTTGGAATTCTTAAAGCCTACACCTAAGTCACCAGGACATTGTTCAAGCCTGCAAACTTTGTTAAAGAGCCAAATAATTATTTTAGGCTGAGTGGATCACATACGTGAAAATGGAGAAACTGTTCTTAGTCCAAATTATATAGAACAAATGACAGGTCACAATCTCTAATGAACAGATGCAAAAATCCTCAACAAAACACTAATGTGTATTAGTTTCTAGAAGCATATTCAGTCATACACGATGACCAAGCAGAATTTGTTCAAAGAAAATAGAAAAGGGTCAACATTATAAAAATCAATGTAACCACATGATCAGCTTTACTAATTGGGAAGGGTCTTTTATGAAAAACAATGTATTCAAACTTTGTAAATAAATCAGAGGAAAAAAAAAAAAAGTATTAGCAGTCAGTCCAAGCCAGTAGGACAAGGGGTGTGGGTGTGTGTGTCAAGTACCCAGATTAGAAAGAATTACATGATCCCAAATACAGACAATTCCAAAGAACTCAGAAAGTCTGCAAAGGTGCAGGGTACAAGATCAACAAAACAAAAAATCAGACGTGTGGAGCATGGTGGTGGTGGGGATATAAGGGGAGAAAGACACAAGCACCTATTTCTATACTTCAGCAATGAAAATCTGGAAAGAGAAAATAAGAGAATTATGTAGCATCTAAGCCAATGAAATACCCAGTAATAAATGTAGCCAAGGTCATGAAATAACTTACACAATAAAATGTCACTACTAAATAAAAGAGGCAAAGATTTAAATTAAATCGAAAGAGATTGTATGTTCATGGACTGGAAGACTCCACAGCAATTTACAGATTCAACATAATAAAAAAAATTCTAACAGAATGTCTTCTTTACAGAAATAGAAAGACCAACCCACTTTATATGGAATGGGAAGAGGCTTCAAATATCTAAAGCAATGAAAAAAGAGGACAAAGTAGGACTCAAACTTCCTGTTATATGTGATAACAGTGTTTAAGTGGGGGGAGCTAGCATAAGACCAACACAAACACCAAGGAGAAGAAAAACCAACCATCAACAATTCCAATGAAGTAGACATGATTATACACATTTATCAAGTCTAACATCAAACTTTCTCTCTCAGCCATTACTGTGGGAAATCACTAACTTGTTGCCAGGGTCCCACAGAAAGCATAAATATTCGTGATTATGGGATTTATTAGGGAAGTAACAGGCTACAGGTCAGGCTGCAAATAATCTTCCACTTCAGCCTTATGCCTTTGGCCTTTACCTTGCTTAGTCAGATGCTACAAAACTTTCTTGGCTCTGCCAACTGTGTGCCACTACCACAGTTCTAGCTCAGCTGTCTCACTCCAGTCTCCGCCTGGATTCTGTCCCAGATGCTCCACTCTGGTTTTTTTCCCAGGATGGTAATGAATTTCCCCTTCTGCTTCTGAGACCACTCAATTTAAGCCTGATGAGATGGCCAAACAACCAACTCCCAACATTAGTATTCTAAGCACCTTATTTGTATTGTCCTACGAGGAGTGGCACCCACTTCCTAAACAACATGCCTCTGGAAACTCTATGAACTTTGATAAACGGCAGTAGTTGTCGAGAGGCTTCAGGCCTTATAGGGTAGCTATGGGTCGTTCCCAACTTGAAGGCAATCAACAACAACCCAGCCATGTGTTGAGTTACAAAGCTAATGACTAGCAGCACCACACCGAACACTACAGCACACAGAACATAGCAAGATGACAAGAATCCAAACAGCCTGGTAATGGTATAAAACCAGACTAGTAGAATAGAATTGAGAGTCTAGAAATAAACCAAGACAATCAGCTGCTCCAAGAGAAAGACGGGAAATCTCTTCGGTGAATTCAAGTCACTAAACATGTGCTGGAGGTTCAGCCAGAAATTGGTTTCAACTTGACAGCAATGAGAGTAAGGGGACAGGCGGCACAAATGGCCAGACTTACCTTTCTTTCATTATCCAATTACTCAATAAAACAACAAAAGCACTAATAGCAAAAGCCAAAATAAATTGTTTAAAAACTGAGCAATTTTTGTTCATGGAAATGTTAAAAAGACCAGTGAGGGGAAGACAAGCTACAGGCTAAGAATCTAATAATCAAGGTACACAGAAATTGTAAACTACAGAAAGACAAAAAAATCCAACCACAGGGCAAGGAATGTAACAGATATTTCAGAAGACATTCAAATGACCACATAAAAAAATGAATGGCATCATAAGCCACTAGAGAGACTTAAAAAAAAAAAAAACCAACACCACAAGAAGGTAACAATTTACCCCCACTACAACAGCTCAAAAGCTACAGCCTTCAATATAGATTATATCTCAATAAAATGAAGTCTCACCACTGGACCAATAGACATCTTGGATTAAGACTGATATGTTGGCAGCATTTCATTTTACTTGGATCCACATTAACAGTCATGACAGCAGAAGGTAAGAAATCGAAAAACACATTGCACTGAGGAAATTTGCTGCCAAAGACAGAGGTGCACGTGATCCAAGCCACTATTCTCAACTGCTTCCTTTGCATACGAAAGTAGGACAATGAATAAGGAAGACCAAAGAAATGATGCCTTTTAATTGTCGTGTTGGCAAAGCCTGGACTGCCAAAAGAATAAACAGATTTGTCTTGGAAGTGCAACCAGAGTACTCCTTAGAGGAAAGGAGAGCAAAGCATCGTCTCACATATTGTGGGTATGGTTTTAGGAAGTAACAGTCTCTGGAAAGACACATGATGGGATAGTTAATGAAGGTCAGCAATAGAGAGGCTACACTCAATGCTATAGACTGACAAAGTGGGCTTGTTGCTAAGAGAGCCTACTCTTCGGAGAAGAATATAATGTTTGGAAAGATGGAGGGGGCGGAAGAGTAAAACCCTCAATTAGATGGTCTGACACACTGACTGTGGCAACAGGCCCAAGCATGTCAGAGAGGATGAAGACAGCACAGGATAGACAGGGTTCAGATTTGTTGTTCACAACTATGAATCGTACTTAACTACAACAATGGGCTTAAGCTTATCAGGACTGTGGGCAAGACAGAAGAGAGCAAAGTTCAGATCTGTTGTATGTAAGATTGCTATGAGTTGCAATCTTAGCAGTTCCTAACAGGACAGCTAAGAAAAATACTTAGAAAATAGCAAATGTTGGCAAAGATGTAAAGACATTGGAATTGGAAGTCTTTTTGCCACTGCTGGTGTGAATGCAATAGTTCAGCCATTGTGTCAAACATCAGCGTTTCAGACCTGTGTACACCAACATACAGTGAAGCACTATTCAGTATAATAAACAACCTAAAAAACATTTGTAATTGGTAACAATGGCTAAAAGAGGTAAGCGCTGAGGCTGCTTATGTACCCAAAGTACTTCATGAGATTTGGTTCATTGATGGAGGGTCAGTTTCACAGACACCTGTTACAAGGCCCAGCGCCTCTGTTGTACCTCCTAGTTTTGTGTGTAGTGCTCATGGGTTCAACGGCTTTCAAGAAGCCATATAACATACAAAACAAATCTCTGAAGTCTTTTTAGTAAGAATAGGTTATCTACCTAGTAAGTCTGCCTTGAACGGTATTATTGCTTAATGAGGAATTTAAGAGAATGAGAGAAGTTCCACTAAATTACATGGAGAAATGGCTGGTTTATGCTTTGCTGGATATAATGTCAAAGGCATTGCCCCCTTTCATTTCTACCCACTGCAGACCAAAATATATCACTTTAAAACACCCTATCTCAAATTTAAGAAATTCTGGTAGTACAGTATGTATGTGTTAGAACTATCAACCAAATTATCAGTTTGAACTCACTAGCCACTCTGTGATATATATATATATATATATCACAGAGAAAGCTTTCATTACTCCCCTAACACACTGCACAAAATCCCAAATTCCCATACCAACTTTCTCCCAGGTTTCACCAGCCAGCCCCCCATACCGATTTCCTCCTGTAGCGCGAAGTTTAATGTGTAAAGCAGTGATGCCCAGCTCCTTGCACCTCTGTGCCACATCCTGAGCAGCCAACATGGCCGCGTATGGTGAGGATTCGTCTCGGTCAGCCTTCACCTTCATACCACCAGTCACACGGCAGATGGTTTCCCTAGTGACAAAATATACATTTCATTTTTTAACTCACTCAACAATTTACAGAAAGTAGCCATGAATTAGAACTGACTCTATGGTAGCAGGTTTGGTTAAAGAAAACCAGTGGAGCTTATGTAGAAGGATAGAAAGCTAATGTGAATTTGTCCTGTTACTCTGGCAGATAATAAGACACCTCATCGTCAGTGCTACCAAGCCCAAGGTGGTATAGCACTGGTCTGCGCATTGCTGTACAGAGGTAACTCCTGGTTGCTGTGATGCTAAACACTGTGACACTGATGTGCCTAATGTGATAATGGTTAACCACGATGGATAGTGTGTGGTGGGGATTCCCGATTAAAACAAGTCTGGAAGCAGGAGTGGCATCCGCTTCGGAAATGGCCTGCCTCTGGAAACTATGAACAGTGCTCAGGCCGCCTTTTGTTCATAGGGTCACTATGAGTCTACGACTCGATGGCACCTAACAACAACATTCTCAGTGTACTAAGGTCGAAGCAGAAGACTCACAGCCGAGCCTCCATTAGGTTGTGAAGTTACAAATGTCACAACAGATGGTCTTTCTCCTGAGGAACCACTGGTGGACTCGAACCGCCAGAGACTTGGCCTTTGGGTTAGGAGTGAAACTCACCGTGGGTTCTCCCTAACTTTTAAGTACTTACTGCTTACTAACCACTAAGCACTAGGACTGTAAGTTAGCAAAACCGCATGGGCTCAAATACAGTAGAACACTTCGAACATGCCACATTCATTTTGTACTTAGCCTACAAGATTACTTTATGAGAAGATGACAAAGTATTTGACATCCTGGTGACATTTACTTTTTTGTTTGCCTGGTAACTTTAAAGAAAATTTTTCTCACATAAACCTCCTATTTTGCAAAACAGTAATTCTTTCAATAGAACACCTTAAACTGCCTCTCAGTTCCATGGTCACACTCCCCCCTAGCCATGCAACTACTTACTTGCCAGAGAGATCAGTGACATGAACAAAAGTGTCATTGAAGGATGCAAAAATGTGGCAGACACCAAAGACATTCTCTCCTTCAGCCACCTGAGGTCCAAGGCTGATGACCTGCTCTTCCTTCTTTTCCTTTCCCTTACGAGGTGCCATGTCTGATTGAAAGGAAAACAACATCAAATTAGCAAAATAAAGAATCTCTTCACTGGCTGTTAAAAACAAACTCTTATGTTTTGCCCCCATGACAGTTTCTGCCCACTAAGGACTGCTGTTACCTCTGCCTAGCTACCTGCACTTAAGTGCTTTAAAAAAGAAAAACCAAAGCATCTTTCTTGCACTTTCTCCAACACCAACCCAAAGCATAGCTTAGTGCTTGCAAGGCAGAGCTTAAGTACCAAACATGGTTCAACTTGTTACCCAAAAGGTATTATGTAAAAACTCCTTGTCTAGATCTCTGGAGGCTTCTGTGTTCAATCAACCTCTGCAAAAATCAATTCTTTCTCCAGGCCTTACTTTTTTTTTTTTTTAAATGAACAGACCCATCTTCCCATCTATTACAAGGTACTCTCTTCCACAGGCTGTATCACTGCTTTCACTGTATAGATGAAATTAAAGCAGTTAATTTTTCTGTTCTGTGTGACTCAATACATTAGCTTCAAAACGAGACCAGAGTAAATTTGGGTACTGAGTCTCCACAATTAACAACCCAGAAATACTTGTGTGTCTCAGGTGCTTAAATCTGAAAAACAGTGGACACTCCAAAAAACCCAAATAGGCTACAATGTATTACTCTACCAAAGGAAATTGATCTGGAAATTCTTTGTCAAAATGTCCACTGACTTTAAAACTCCCCCAAAGCTTCCCTGTCAACATAAACCTACTGCCGCACTTGGCACAGCATATGATCCACATTTCTATTTAAAATCCCCAGTAGAAACACAATCCCCTCTCTTCTAGCAAGTCATCTCCTAATAATCCTTCCATTAAATGTTTATATGTTGTCTTCTCGACAGAGACTGATAAATGAAACAAAGAAAAGTACTAGATCTCATTAAATGTATTACGTTTGTTGTACCTACTCTCCTATACAAGTATAACCCAGCAGGGTAGAATCAAGATGTCATGGGAAATAATGGGGCAGAAACCCTAAATTCTGTTTGATGTAACACAAAGTCACTAGTAGCTCCGGTGTGGGTCCTCAAGCAGTAAAAGCTTGACATGGTAGTTATTCCATCAACATCAACAACTTTTGAAAGGATCCCATCCCAATGCCACTTGGAGTAAAAAACACATGTTATATTGTAAGGAAATGCTGGTTTGCAGTTCCTATCCTCAGTAGGCCTGTATTTACAATGTGGGCTATTCAGCAACAAACAGAACTATGCAGCCTTTCAAAGTACCTAACACAAAGCAGAGGCTTTTCCTAGATGTTCCTTGGATACTTTTAACAACCGCGTGGACTGGCGTTCCTGGAACCTTCAGCTTCTGGACAAGTATGCGGATTTGGAACGAGACCCATAAAGAGCCGGTGTAGCAGATCGGAAAGAGGTCTTCACCACGCCTTGTGCGGCCCCCCAAAAAGAGCCAAACGTGGGGCAAGGCCTGCACTCACCCTAACTTCACCATGTGCACTCCCAAAGCGAGAGCGCTTCCTTCTCTAGGGGGTACGCGAATTTAAGTCTCGGTAGGCCGCCAACCTGGATCCGAGTTCGGATCCGCCGGCCGCGCTCATCCCATCCTACCCCAGGGTTAGTTCTGCGAAAAAAACCCCAGCTCCACCACCCCAGTCGCACAGGGCACCCTGGTCGTAGGATGCCGGCCGATTGAAGCCAGCAAGACCTCATACCTGCTCGTCGTCTCCAGACTCAGCCACAGGAAAGAGACTGGAAAGAGGCGGAGCAACAAGTCACTTCCGCAATCCGGAAGTTCTACCTCTGCCTTCCGGGCCGTGACCTTTGCTCCCGGAAGACGTTCTCTTTAGCGTCTCCGATGGGATTATTGTTCGCCCGCAGGGAAGACGGTGGATTCACGCAGAAAGACAGGAAGCGAGGATGCGCGGAGTGTAGCGGCGAGCAGGTAGGCCTGCGCTATAGCGTGAAGGTTACTCCGATTGGGCGAGGCGGGGCTATGTTCCAAGATGGCGCTGGCTAAGGCTAGACGAACTTCCGCTACCCGGAGCTGGGCTCTGGGCAGCACGGAGTCTGCACTGTCCCTCGTGGCACGGAGGGGGTAACAACCAAATTGCTTTAACCCCATGTTTGCTTCGTGCTAGGTGGCCGGCATAAAAATTATCATCCATTATTTACCTAGGAGGGAGTTCTGGCGGCGTAGTCCATATGAAGCTGCACTGCTAACCCGAAGGTAGAGCCTCTGTTAGGGGTTCACATCCACCAGCTGCTCCGCGCGAAAAAAGATGGGCCGTTTTCACTCGTGCGATTGACAGCCTCTGAAAACACACTGGAGGGTCAGCTATGAGTAGGTCCCGACTCAACTGAGAGATTTTGCGAAATTTACGTACTGTAGTGGCCTGGAAGGTTACGCTCTCGGCTGCTAACCGAATGCCAGCCTCTCCACGGATGTGGGATGTGATTACAACCTTGAAAACCCTATTGGGACAGTTCTACTCTGCCCTACAGGGTCTCTGAGGCAGAATGGCTCCACAGCAACAGGTTTGGTTTTGATTTTTTTTTTATTATGTATCGTTCTGGGTCTAGTGATTTACTTGTATTGCTTCATTTAATTCTTAAAACATTGTGACTTGGATACTTAGATGTTTACTTATTGTCTTTTTACAGATAAGGGATATTAAGTAACAAGTTTGAGTTTACACTGCTGTAGCAGATTGGAAAGTCTTAACTCCAGAGCTGCTTATGTCCATATGTCACTGATGTGCTGTCAAGTTGGAACCATTGCTGACCCTCCAGCAGCAGGTCTTCAGAGGCAGTAGATCGCAGGGGAGGAGGATTGCCCAAATTCGGTCACCCTCAACAAACTCCCAAGTCCTTCCCCCCCACCTCCATCAACAGCAGCTGGTGGACTAAACAGCTTGCTTTGGGGGTGGCCAAGCAACTCCTTAACCACTAGTCCTCCGGGACTCCCTTAACTTCCTTAAATCTCTGTAATACCAATCTGGACCTTAATAGGGTTGAGAGAATGAACCGCTGGAGTGGTGGAGAAAGGTAAGAACTGTCCCTTATAGTTCCATGGATGAGAAGGAAGGAGAAAAAAAATTAATAGTTAAATTAATAAGTAAATTGGGCGAAAGGAAAAGTAATGAAAAGTATTTCACAATAAAGAGTTGACTAGGTATTGTAAATAATTTATTGAACTGATAAATTGTAATTAATGATTTAAAAGTATATGTGAATTAATAAAAAAACTAATACGATTTGTAAACTTTGACTCAAATAAAAAAGCAAAATCAGTAAAAATATCCAGCAGAGCTTGACAAACCAGAGATGTATACGCATGTGTATGTGTGTGTTTGTAGGATATGTACAAAGAGAGAATTGCTGGAAGTTGAGGTTGGATTTAGAAGAGGCCATGGTAGCAAGGACATCATTGCTTATGTCAGATGGGTTCTGGCTGAAAGTAAAGAATACCAGAAGAATGTCTATATATGTTTTATTGACTATGCAAGGCATTTGATTGTGTAGAAAACAAGTTGTGGCTAGCATTGAGAAGAATAGAAATTCCAGGACACTTAATTGTGTTCATGTGCAGCTTATACCTAGACCAAGAAAGAAGCAGCTGTGCAAACAGAGCAAGCAAGTGAACACTATTGTTATTTTGTACCATGAAGTTGGAAACGACCCATAACTGACCCTCCAGTGGATTTCAGAGGCAATTAATTGCATGGCAGGAGATTGCCAATCCTTCTCCCTTGAAGTATCTGGTGGCTTTGAACTATGTACCTTCAGGATTGCAGCACATCTTACCACTAGGCTGCCAGAGCTCCCTGGCTCTGTTGTTGTTGTTATGCGCCCTCGAGTCTTTTGTGACTCATAGCGACCCTATGTACAACAGCCCTAAACCCTGCTCTATCCTGTGCCAGTCGCACTGCTCTGACACCCCCATCCCGATTACCCCAGTCACTGAATCAATCCATCTCATAAAGGGTCTTCTCCTCTTGCGCCGTCCCTCCACCCTCCCAAGCATGATGTCCCTCTCCAAGGACCTGTCCTGTCCCTCCTTGCAACATGCCCAAAGTATGTCAGATGAAGCCCCAGAATCCTTGCCCCCAAGGAGTAGCTTGGTTTAACCCTCTTCAGGGTGAATCTGTTTGTTTTCTTGGCAGTCCATGGTGCATTCAGTACTCTTCTCCAGCACCACAGCTCAAAGGCATCAGTTTTCCTTCTGTCCTCCCTAGTCATTGTCCAACTCTCTGATGCATAACAAGTGATTGCAAAGACCATGGCCTGTATCAGGCTCACCTTAGTCTCCAAAGAGACACCGTTGTTCTTGAGCACTTTAGAGAGGTCCCTAACAGCAGACTTTCCCATCGCAATACATTT
>NW_006399880.1:2948792-2955182 GCF_000299155.1 Elephantulus edwardii | reverse complement strand
TGCCTCCAAGGAGTAGCTTGGTTTAACCCTCTCTAGGATGAATCTGTTTGTTTTCTTGGCAGTCCATGGTACATTCAGTACTCTTCTCCAGCACTACAGCTCAAAGGCATCAGTTTTCCTTCTGTCCTCCCTAGTCATTGTCCAACTCTCTGATGCATAACAAGTGATTACAAATCATGATAGATGGAGAAAAGATTGAAATTGTCAACGACTTCATTGTATTTGGATCCATAGTCAACACCCTTGGTACCAGCAGTCAGGAGATCAGAGACGTATTACACGTCTGCAGAAAAGTCTGCGGTAGGGAACCTCTCCAAATTACTGAGGAGCAATGATGTTAATTTGAGGACAAAAGTATGAATCAAGCCATGGTCTTTTCAATCATTTGTAATGCTGCTGAGAGCTGGACAGTGAGTAAGGATGACAATGAGTAAGGATGCTTTTGAGTTCTGGTGTTAGAATAGAGTACTGAATATTCTATGGACTGCCAAAAGAATACTCAGGTATGGCTTGGAGAGAATGTAGCCAGAGTGTACCTTGGAGGCAACAATAACAAAGCTTTGTCTCACATTCTTTGGGGCATGTTGCTAGGAGAGACTTACTTAGATAAGGGATATCCTTAGGGATGTCATGCTTGGGCAAATTGAGAGATGATGAGAGAGGAAGACCCTCAACCAGGTGAATTGACACAGTGACTACAGCAATGTGTTCAAGTGTGTTAGATGTTGAGGATCGTACAGGATAGAACAAGGTTCAGATCTGTTGTTCATAGGGTAGAATTGGTGTCGATGAGCACATAACAGCAACAGCAGCATATGTATAATATATTCTTGTATGCCCTTGAGTTGGAACCAACCCAGCATGACCCTCCAGCAGGTTTTCAGAGGCAGTACATTGTTTAGGGGGAGATTGTCCATCCTTGTCCCATGGAGTAGCTGGCAGATTTGGACTATATGCCTTTGAGTTTGTAGTGTAGCTTCTTACCACCAGGCCACCAGAGTTTCCCTATATATATAAATACATGTAAGCATATATATGGGAGCCCTGGTGTCCTAGTGGTAAGCTGTGCTGCCATCCTGAAGGCTCATGATTTGAATCCATCAGGTGCTCCACTGGAGAAAGAAGGGCAGTCTCCACTCATGCAATTAACTGTCTCTGAAAAACCAATGGAAGGTCAGCTATGGGTTGGTTCCAACTCAGCAGTACACAACAATAGAAAGTATATATAAAGTGTATTTGTCAGCGTTGTAGCCTCATAGCAATCTTATGAACAACAGAATGGAATCTTGCTGTATCCTGTGCCACCCTCAAAACCTTTTATATACTTGAGACAGACAGTTTTTTAAAAATTATTTATTTCTAATTTGATGTATTGTCAGATTGGATCCAACTGGCACAAGAGGAATTTGCCCCTCCTCTAGGAGAGCATCTGGTGGATTTGAATCGTGCACCTTTGTGCCGTCAAGCTTCAGCACTGGAAAAATCCTTGGTAAAGGACCAAAGACGGATAAGTTCCAGGCTGAAACCTGAGTGTGAATCGTGCACCTTTGGGATTGCAGTTCAGCTTCATGCCACTAGGCCACCAGCGCTCCCTTGAGCCCATTTTTTTTGGTTTTAATTAAATTTATTATTAATTTCAGTAAAAATTTACAGAGACTTTGGATTTCCATTCATTCATTGTTGCACTTTTCTCCCCTCCCAACACTGCCCCCTAGTACACTACCCTCTTGGAAAAGTAAAAGAAAAATTCTTTCATTGTTTTACAATCCCTCCCCCCAGGTCCACTCCACTATACAGCCTTCACTCTGGACTTCCGTCATGACAAAAATACCTAATCACAAATCTCTCTTAAACAGTTTTCTCCCTCATCTGTTTCGATGCAGTATACATTATTGAACCCATCTTTCTCAGTCTCTCCCCAACCCAAGGTCAGTCCTGTTTTACAACAGTGGCACCATACAGTATTTGTCCTTTTGTGACTGAGATACTTCACTTAGCATTATGTCCTCCAGAGTAACCCATTTTGAATAATATTACATGAGCTCCTTGTTTTTCAATGCAGCATAGTATTCCATTGTGTGAATATATCACAGCTTCTCTATACATTCGTTTGTTGATGGGCACTTAGGTTGTTTCCAGCTCCTTGCTATTGTGAACAAAGCCTTGAGAAACATGGGTGTGCATATATCTGCTTGGATGTCAGCTATGGTCTCTTTGGGGTATATTCCCAGTAGTAGAATTTCTGGGTCAAATGGTATCTCTGTTTGCAACTTTTTGAGAAAGCGCCACACCGCCTTCCACAGTGGTTGCACCATTTTACACTCCCACCAACGGTGAATAAGGGTTCCAATTTCTCCACAACCTTGCCAGCATTTGTTGCTTATTAAATTTTGCTATTCTGTCCGGGGTGAGATGATATCTCATAGTTGTTTTAATTTGCATCTCTCTTACAGCTAGGGATTTTGAACATTTCTTCATGTGCTTGCTAGCCATCTGAATGTCTTCTTCGTTGAAGTGTCCATATCCTGTGCCCATTTTTCTATTGGATTATTTACCTTTATCTTGTTGTGGTGCTCAAGTATTTTATAAATTCTGGATATAAGTCCCTTATCTGGTAATTGTCATTACCAATTACTTTTTCCCAGTCGGTGGCTTCCCTTTTTATCCTGTTGGAGAAGTTTTTGGATGTGCATAGGGATTTGATGAGCCCATTTTTTTTTTAGCGTTATAACTGAATATTTAAGCCTTATGTGCCTACTTAGCGTTTTCCACCACCTCGGGGAGCAGAAACTTTCACAGGCTTCACAATTTTTTGTTTAGGCGCTGCTTTTGTGGGAGCCTTAGTAGCAGCCATTGCAGTCTTTTTAGATGCTTGTTTAGCCTTTTTTGCTTCCTTGGCAGCCCTGATAGCCTGTTCTCATTGAGCCTTTCTAACTTCAGGTTTTTGATTCCTTTTGGCCATTATATCAGCAAGAGATGCACCAGTGATGGCCCTTTGGAATTTGACTGCTCGGCAGGTTCTTTTCTTTTGAATTTCTTCCAACTGGCCCTTTTTGTGCTTCCTTCTGTAGAGGACAGTCCAATTTATCTGCCGTGGATTCTTTTTGGAAAGGAAAGCCTACTCACATTTTGCATTAAGAAACTGGAACACCTTTCCGTCGGTCCTGGCGTAGCACCTCCCGTGCCCAGGGTAGATCTTGTACCCACTGAAACTGCACAGCTCGACCTTCATGGCTGCAGCTTCAGCGAAACTGGGAAAATGGCGAAGAGCGATGAGCCCATTTTTATAGTCGCTGTGTCAATCCACCTTGTTGGGGCTCGTCTTCTTTTTCCCTGACTCTCCACTTTTCCATACATGATATCTTACTCCATATATGTTGTTTCTCTCCAGACAAGAAGCTCAAAGTATGTGAGATGAAGTATCACCATCCTTGCCTCTAAGGAGCACCCTCCTTGCACTTCCTCCAAGACAGACTTGTATGTTCTTTTGGCAGTTGATGGGGTATTCAGTAGGTTCTCCAACACTACAATTCAAAGATATCAAATCTTCTGTCCAACTTCCACATGTATAGGAAATAATTGAAAAGATCTTGACTTTGTCAGGCCCACCTTAGTCTTTAAGGTGACCTCTTTGCTCTTTAGCACTTTGGAGAGGTTCTCGACAGCACATTTGTTCATTGCAACTTAGTCTTGATTTCCTGACTGCTGTTACCATGGGTCTTTATTGTGGATCCAAGTAAGATGAAATGATTGACAATTTCAGTCTTTCTTCCAACTATCATGATGTTGCCTGTTGGTCCCATGTTGAGGATTTTTATTTTCTTGATGTTGAGATGTAATCTATATTGAAGACTAGTGTTTCATGTTTTAGTCTCTTCCTGCAAGCAAGGTTGTGTCATCTGCATAATACAGGTTGTGCTTTCAGACAAGAGTCATCTGATACTGGCCATGATACCACTTATGTCACAGTCTATTTTGAATCCAGCTTGAATTTCTGCCTGTTCCCTGTTGATGTATTGTTCCAGTTGGGTTATTTTTACTTGAATGTGATGTTAATGATATTGTTTGATATTTTCCATGCTCTGATAGATCTTCTTTTGATGCTTCCTGTGTCACTCGGGATTTTGCCCTTGGAAACTTGAATTTGTTCTTCTTTCAGTTTAAGAAATGCTGAGCATGTTATTTTGTTTTTCTAACTCCAGCTCTTTGCACATTTTGTTAGGATATTTTGCTTTGTCTTCTCGATCTTTTCTTTGAAATCTGTTAATTTCTTGTACTTCAGCATTTCTTTACTTTGTTTTGCCCTCTCAGTGTGGTGCAAAAAAAATTGTACTGCAGTTTTTGGAGTTTCTTCTGGCATCCATTTCAGTCTTTTCTTTCTCCTCTGTAATGACCTTTTACTTTCTTCTTGAGTGATATCCAGGCTGTCATCTCACGACTTATCTGATCTTTGGTAATTAGTGTTCAGTGCATGAAACTTATTTTTGAGATGGTTTTTAAATAGAGTAGAATAGACTTAAGGTCATATTTTGGTTCTTATGGACCTGTTTTAATTTTCTTCAAATTAAATTTTGAACTTGCACATGCATAATGGATACAGCACTTGTCTGCCAAGTTAATGTTCAGAGGTGACTTGTATAATTGCTGTGGTGCTAGAAGCTGTGTCACTGGTATTTCAGATACTAGCAGTGTCACTGCCGTAGAAGGTTTCAGTTGAGCTTCTTAACTAGGACAGACTAAGAATACACACAGACACGCGTATGTTTATACATACAAATTGAGTCATTAGACAGAAGGGCCGATAGTTCTTTGTGACTACTCAAGAATACATTTCTTTAGTGATTATTGAGATCAATTTTGGAACTTTAGCCCGATTTAGGAAAGAGCCTTTTATTTATTTAAAATGTTTCGTTTTTCTTGATTATTGCCTATTTTCTTCCCCCAGCCCTCCCCGCAATGTTCCAGATTGTTGTCATACGCACAACACCTAATTATATATATTCCTTTTGGACAGTTCTTTCCCTCACATGATCTAATGCAGTGGTCATTATCTATCCTCCTAGGAAAGAGCTTTTTAAAGCAAAATTCCTTTTTCCCACTTACAAAACAATTATAAAAGTCTCTATAACACTCTTGGCACCAGCAACCAGGAAATTAAAAGATGTATTGTGATAGAAAAGCCTGCTGTTAGGGAACTCCCCAAAGTACTGACGAGCAATGGTGTCACTCTGGAGACTAAGGTGTGTCTGATACAGGCCATGGTCTTTGCTATGACTTGTTATGCATCAGAGAGTTGGATAACGACTAGGGAGGATGCCTGCTGTTAGGGAACTCTCCAAAGTACTGACGAGCAATGGTGTCACTCTGGAGACTAAGGTGCGTCTGATACAGGCCATGGTCTTTGCTATGACTTGTTATGCATCAGAGAGTTGGATAACGACTAGGGAGGATAGAAGGAGAATTGATGCCTTTGAGCTGTGGTGCTGGAGAAGAGTATTGAATGTACCATGGTCTGCCAAGAAAGCAAACAGATTCATCCTTGGGAGGGTTAAACCAGGCTGCTCCTTGGAGGCAAGGATTCTGGGGCTTCATCTGACACACTTTGGGCATGTTGTAAGAAGGGAGACGTCCTTGGAGAGGGACATCATGCTTGCGAGGGTGGAGGGACAGTGCAGGAGGGGAAGACCCTCCCTCTATGAGCTGGATTGATTCAGTGACTGGGGTAATCGGGATGGGTGTGTTGGAGACAGTGTGATTGGCACAGGATAGAGCAGAGTTTAGGTCTGTTGTACATAGGGTTGCTATGAGTGGCAAGCAACTCGACGGCACATAACAACAACAACATAACATAAACATGAATAAAAAGAGTAGAATGAACAAAGTGCAATCTTGGCTTGTCGCTTTTTTATGTACTTCTAAACATCCACAGATATTCAAATAGGAAAATCCTTTATTTTATTTTTAATAGAAAATAACATTAAAATAGTTTTGTTTGACTGATTATTTTTAAAATTAATACTCCTTAAATCAATTTACACAATAAAAAAATATATAGGGGGAAAAAGACAAATTACCTTGAGTTCTCTCTTTTAGAGATACCACCATTATCAAGTTAGAACCATTCCAGAAATAACTTTTTATACCTCTATCCGTATTCAGATCTTTCACTTTATAAGATACACTCTTATATAAATGAAATGATATTTTATAGCCTACTTGGTCATTTTTTTTCCTCTCCACGCAACAGTGTGGATAGCTCTCCATAAAAACAGTAAAGACATAATCATCTTTCAGGACTGACCTGACATGAAGAGAATACTCATTAATGATCATTTAGAAACAAATAAACAAAACCCAGTAAAGACGTATAATATCTTTTACAGATCTTTT
>NW_006399880.1:2916096-2948521 GCF_000299155.1 Elephantulus edwardii | reverse complement strand
ACTCCTGAGATGGCCCTGGCAGTCACATTTCAAAGGTGTCTTTGCCCAGCAAACATCAAGCTCTTGGCTGCCCTGACCAGGGTGCTGGCAACAGGACAGCCAGCCTGGGAAGTGGCACCAAAGGTAGGTGGGGGGAAGAGGAAGGACCAGGGCTGGCATAAGGTCATGATGCTGGTGAGTTGGAGGGCATTAGCCCCAGGGGCAAAGGCCACTTGACAGACCTAGAGGTGGGATGAACTCCAAAATGAAGATTTGGATCACTCAGGGAGTAAGGAGGTACAGAGATCACCACAACCCCCCTTTGATTCCCCCTCAAGTCGTGAAGCTGGAGACTACTTCAACTGCCCCCAGAGTGGGGGAGGGAGGGACCCTATGTCCAGCATATGAGAGGAGGTAGGATCCATAAATTAAATGTTTCTGGTGGAGTGTGGTAGCCTTGAAGGGAGGGAGGCCTGATGGAGGCACGGGCAGTTGGCTACTGGGTTGCCAGGACGGATGGGCGAACACGATGGGCCTCTTCTTGGCCCAGCGCGAGAAGACCGCCTTCTCTGTGATGAAGTGGTGGGCACTGCGGGGCGCCCGCTCATGCGCCAGGTACATCTGACACTCATCCAGCCGGCCCTTCTCGAAGTAGTGGTAAGGCACGGAGGGGTGGTGTGCCTTCTCTGCAGTAGCTGTCGCTCACCATCCCATAGACCACAATCTCCTCACACAGCTCCAGTGCAAGGATCATGGTGAACCAGCCAGTGCTGAGGAAGGAACCAGACTGTCTCCGGTTTTTGCCGGTCTCGTCCTGGAAGACCTGGTCGCAATAGGCCATCATCTTCTCTGTGAAGGTGTACACCTGCAGGCCCGGGTACATCTGGGTGAGCTGCAGCAGTATGCGGTAGTTGCGGCCGCCGAGCGTCCGGTCCATGTGCCGGCCCTGGCCCCACACCACGTACAGCGTGTCTCGGGCCTGCTGGAAGTAGTGTGAGTAATTGCGCAGCAGCAGTGGCACGCTGGTGTGCGAGATGACACGCAGCGTGCTGCGGCGGCCCACGTCCCTCTCAAAGCCCACCGTGGGCACCTGGTTCATGTGCAGCATGCATTCGGCCCCGTCGATCTCGGCACCCAGGCCAGAGCCCAGCATCTGGCCAGAACTGGACACTACGGCACGGTTCTCGAACCAGCGGCGGAGCCTTCATGCTGCCGCTGCGGCTCAGCAGCCCCAGGGCTGACGTCTTCAGGACTCAGGCCGGGACGAGGTGGGAGCCGGGCACCCCTGGGACGTAGGAGGCCCGGGGAGCGGCGACCGGGATGGGATTTCCCTCCTCCCGCCTAGGCCGTCGCTAACCGGGCAGGGAGGCTGGGGTGCGCCGGCTGCTGAAGATGCACGGATCGGAGTTCCATGTCTGCGGGCCCAGCGGGGCCGGGGTTTAAGCCGTAGCCCCGGGGCGGAGGCGGCGCCCTTAGTATTGCTTTGAATATGAAATGTATTAACAAAATAAAAAGTTCTCAAAAGGTGTGTAATTGACTCAGCGACCTAATCCTCTGCTTTGCAGGCAACCAGTTATACCCTCATTGCATCATTCTCATTTTACCACACCTTCTCTGTAATTCAGATTTCTGTTAACCTTTCATATATGAATTATCTGTTTATATTCTTTGAAGAAGAGGCATTTTTTTTATTCTCAGGTTGTGAGTTCCCCACAGGAGAGGAGATTTATTAGCAGAAAGTGGAATGTTGTGAAGTTAGCCCTTGCTTTGAATTCAGAGTTGTATTAAACAGAACTCTGAATTTCACTGAAAGAAGGCATACGTCCTTAAGGGAGCGGCCTTGATCTCAAAGCAAAAGACAACCTATATAATTGCCTTATTACATATTTTTCTGTCTGGAAGTCTCATCTACAATCTGGAAACCATCAAAGTCACTGTTTTCAAACTCTGCTTTGATAATTTTACAAAAATGTTCTCAAAAGGACAAATACTGCATGGTGCCACTGTTGTAAAACAGGACTGACATCGGGGCTGGGGAGAGACTGAGAAAGATGGGTTCAGTAATGTATACTGCATTGAAACAGATGAGGGAGAAAATTGTCTAAAAGGGATATGTGATTAGGTATTTTTGTCATGATGGGAGTCCAGAGTGAAGGCTTCATAGTTGAGTGGACCTGGGGGAGGGATTGTAAAGCAATTGAGGAATTTTACTTTTCTGGGAGGGGGGAGTGTACCGGGGAAAGGGGTGGGCGGGGAGAGGAATGCAACAATGAAGGAATGGAAATCAAAGTTTCTGTAAATTTTCATTGAAATTAAGAATTTAAAAAAAGGTTTATTGCTTCGTTAAATAGTTACTAAGTTTTAAATGGTGAACATGGTGGTTTCCAGGGGTCAGACTACCTGGATTCAAATTCAAGCTGCTGTTGTTAGGTGCTGTTGAGTCGAGTACCACCAGTAGTGACCCTATGAACAACAGATCTGAACCTGGTCCTTTCCTGCACTAACCACATACTTCCTGACATGTTTGAACTCATTGCTGCAATCACTGTGTCAGTCCACCTGGTCAAGGTTCTTCCTCTTCTTCTCTGACTCTCTACCTTTCCAAGTATTTCCTCTCCAAGGAATACTCCTGGCAACATGACTGAAGTATGTGTGACAAAGCCTCATCATCTCTGCCTCCAAAGAGCATTCTGGCTGCACCCTCTCCAAGACATACTTGTTTTTTTTTTTTGGCAGTCCATGGATGTTCAAAGATCCTCTTCTATGCCACAGTTGAAAGGCATCAATTCTTCCGTCATCCTTATTCATTGTCCAGCTCTCAAATGTGTAACAAGTGATTAGGAAGACCATGGCCTGAATCAGATGTACCTCACCTCATGGACTGCATGGGGATCAGATTGACTACATCCGTAGAACGGCAAGAACCATTGGAGAAGCTCAATATTGGCAGTCACAACTAGACTGGGGTGGACTGTTGGTTAGACCATCAATTACTAATGCAAATTCAAATTGAAGCCAAAGAAAATTTTTAAAAGTCCATGAGAACCAAATATGATCTTGAATCTATTCCATCTGAATTTCAGAATCATCGTAAGAATAAGTTTGAAGAATGGAACACCAGTAATTGAAGACCAGATGAGTTGTGGGATAATATCAAGGATATAATCCATGAAGAAAGCAGAAGGTCATTGCAAAAACAGAGGAGAAAAAACCCCAGAAATGAATGTCAGGAGAGATTAAAAGTTGCACTAGAGTGTCAAGAAGCCAAAACAAAGGGAAAACATGCTGAAGTAAAAGAGCTGAACAGAAGATTTCAAAGGGAAGCTTGAGAAGAGAAAGTAAAGTATTATAAAGGAATGTGCAGAGAGCTGGAATTGGAGAATAAAATGGGGAAAATTCACTGTGCATTTCTCAGGCTGAGAGAACTGAAAAACTTAAGCCTCGAGTTACAATATTGAAAATTGCTGTGGGCAATATAATGAATGACTAGAAAGCATCAAAAGAAGATGGAGGGAATACCCAGAATCACTGTAACAAAAAGAACTGACTGACACTAAAAAATTTCAGGAAGCACCATATGAGCAAGAGTGAATGGTAATGAAGGAGGAAGTGGAAGCTGCATTGAAGGCATTGGCAAAAAAATAAGGCCACAGGACCGTGGGATACCAATTGACTTGTTTCAGTTAACAAATGCAACCCTGTATCTGCTCCCCAGCCTATGTTAGGAAATTTGGAAGACAATTGTCTGGCCAACAAATTGGAAGAGGTCCATATTTGTTCCCATTCCCAAGAAAGGTGACCCAGCAGAATGTTGAAACTATAGAACAAAATCATATGTAAGCAAAATACTGTTGAAGATCATTAAAAAATGACTAGAACAGAACATAGATAGGGAACTGCCAGTAGTTCAAGCAGCATTTAGAAGAGGCCGTGGCACCAGAGGGATTTTTGCTGATGTCAGATGGATTTTGGCAGAAAGCAAAGAGTACCAGAGGGATGTCTATCTATCTGTGTTTCATTGACTATGCAAAGACATTTAACTGTATGGAACACAACAAATTGTGGTTAACCTTGAAGAGAATGGGAATCCCAGAACACTTGATTGTGCTTATGTAAAACCTATACTTGGACTAGGAAGCAGTCCCCAGAACAGAATAGTGAAACACTGCATTGTTCAAAATCAGGAAGAGAGTGTGTCAGAGATGCATCCTGTCTCTATATCTTTTCAATCTCTATGCGGAACAGATCATTCGGGAGGCTGGGCTTTATGAGGAGGAATGTGGCATCAGGATTGGAGGGAGACTTCATCAACAACCTGTTATGCAGATGACACAGCCTTGCTTGCTGAAACTGAGGAGGATCTGAAGTGCTTGCTGCAGAAGGTTGAGGACTTGTAGTCTTCAATATTGATTGAAATTCAACATCAAGAAGACAAAGAAGCTCACCACTGGGACAACTGACAGCACCAAGATGGATGGAGAAGAGATTGAGATTGTTAACAGTTACAGCTCACTCAACTCCATAATCAACACTCTTGGCACCAGCAGTCAAGAAATCAAAAGACAAATTGCATTAGGTAAACCTGCTGTCAGGAACCTTTCCAAAGTATTGAGAGGCAACTATGTTGGTCTAGAGACTAAAGTGCACCTAATCCACGCCATGGTCTTTTCAATTACTTGCTATGCATCAGAGAGCTGGACAATGATTAAGGAAGACAAAAGAAGAATCAATGCTTTTGAGTTAAGGTGCTGGAGAAGAGTCTTGAATATACCATGAACTGCCAAGAAAACAAACAAGTCTGTATTGGAGAGGGCAAAACCAAGTTTCTCTTTGGAGGCTCCATCTCACATACTTTGGGCATGTGGCCAGGAGGGACTGGTCCTTGGGCAAGGATATCATGCTTGGAAGAGTGGTGGAACAGCACAGGAGAGAAAGACTCTAGATGAGATGGATTGATATAGTGACTGGGGCAATGGGGGTTGTTTCAGAATCAGTGAGACTGGCTCAGGACAGGGCAGGCAGGCTTCAGAACTGTTGTACATAGAGTTGCTGTGAGTCACAGGCTACTCAAAGGCACATAACAACAATTGAGTACATTATGTGTCTCATGCAACCAAAAGAGATAATAAGACATTTGGAGTTTACATCTGTAAAGTGAGGAATAGGACAGACTACAGTGGATTACTTAATATAGCCCTAGTCTGTAAATCCTTCCAAATGGCTGCGTGGGAATATGCAGATGAAGTACTGTACCCACCAAGGGCACTGGATAATTTGCAGATAATGTGCTTAGACTCTTGGGTGTGGAGCAATGAAAATAAGGTGTATGAAACCCTACAGTGGCCCCTGTTCAGAAGGAGCACGATTGTAAAAGATCTAGGAATAAGGGAGCTCTGGTGGCCTAGTGGCAAGAAGCTGTACTGCAATCCCAGGTGTACGTGGTTCAAATCATCAGATGCTCTGCTGGAGAAGGAGGGGCAATCTCCTGTACCAGTCAGATCCAATTTGACGGTACACACAAAAATAAAAATTTAAAAAAATATCTAGGAATAGAATAATCCTCTGGACCCAAGATCCCTGTGTTGAGAACCTCCTTGACTCAGGAGACAGAGGTGTAACACTGGAGATGGGGAGAAGCAGTATAAGAGACATGGCAGCAGTTGAACCAGGAGACTAGCAGGAGATGGCATGATGGACTTCTCTGCCTACAGAGCAAGAGAGTTGAGCGCCTTTAACTGACACTTAATGGGGTACCTTTGAATATTTATCAGCAGAGCTGAAAGAACTTTGTAACACTTACCTCAACAGGTTAGAAATCAAGGCTGAGGGTTAAGGGAAGAGAGACAGTTGCCTGCAGACATGGCTGAGAAGAGGTCCTGATTGAAGAGTTGCATCCTTAGTGTTTCTGAGCCTGAATTGTAACCTGTTACTTCCCTAATAAACCCCATTACTAGTGAGTATGAACTTTGAGTTGTTTGTGACCATTGCTCTGAGTTATTCAACTCAGCAGAGAAGTAAACAAAGGTACAGGATAGCTGATGTCAAAATTGGTAAAAAAAAGTTTGAGGGATGAAAGCATGTCTGTCCTTTTCAGGAATCAGTTTCACAGGAATCAGTCTTGGGTTGTTGATACAAATAATGTTGGTGCATCGTGAATGAATGTAGCCTTTCTAGAGTCTTTGTAAGTCCTCCCAAAAAGACTGGGTCAAAGTATGCAGTTGAAGTGCTTATGGCCCACGAAGGGGATTGGATTATTGCAAATAATGTGCTCGGCCCTTCACAGGAAATCAGTCTTGGGCTGCTGTTGCAAATAATGACTCTCTTTCCTCCTAATGAAGTTAGAGAAGTTCTGATCATACTGCTCCGACACCATTTGTACTTGTTATTGTTATGGGCTGTCGAGTCAGAACCAATTCATAGCTGCCCTTTAGTTAGTTTCCAGAGGCTATAAATCACTGGGGAGGAGAGTGTCCATCTTTCTCCTGCAGAACAGTTGACAGAGTTGAACTACTTGTCTTTGGGTTAATAAATACCTTTTTCATTAGAGAATGATCGGTACTGGGCAAAGAAGAATAGATAGAACAGGGTAAAAAATATTGGGGGTGAAGGTAAAGATATAGGAGCAGGTTCCAGAGTTCAGTAGCTTTTTGCTGAGAGATAGCACAGGTGGGAAATTATAGACAGAATAACAAGTGTGGAGGCTCAACTCTGAGTGCACGCTGGCATATTTTAAGGACAGCAGAGTGGTCATTGTGGATGGAGTGGAGCAGTCAAAGGTGTGGGATAGGAGATGAAAACAGGTATGAATGATAGTTAATGAGTAGAGCCCACTGGAGGATTTAGAGCAGAGGAGTGCTAGAATTGGATTTGTTTTTCAACAGGATCACTTTGGATGTGCTGTAGAAGGTCAGGGGTGAAGGCATTGAGAAACGAAGTAGAAGCTGTGAGCCTGGTTAAAAAGCTGTTACCGTGAACCTGGTGAATGCTGTGGTGGCTCAGACAAGGTGGTGTCAATGGGCATAAACAGAGGTGGTCAAAATCTGGGTATACCTTGCAAGTAGATCCAACAGACACCAGATGTGTGAGAAAGTTACCACATAAGATTTCAGCATTTTT
The DNA here is from genome assembly GCF_000299155.1 of Elephantulus edwardii. Lineage (NCBI taxonomy): Eukaryota > Metazoa > Chordata > Mammalia > Macroscelidea > Macroscelididae > Elephantulus > Elephantulus edwardii. The sequence goes on along the minus strand of NW_006399880.1, from coordinate 2,941,426 downwards.
AACTGTAGCAATTCAAGGATGAGATAGGGAAGCCTAAAGTAACTGAGCGGATGGGGGATGATGAGATGTTCACTGTTAGGCATGAGATGGAGCTATTAATTATATAGCCCAGTGAAAAAGTTGATATCAGTCTGGAATTGAGAACAGCAGGGCTAGAGGGGTAAATATTTGAATCTTTAATATGTGATATTTAAAGCTATGAGGCTGGTTGAGACTCTCCAGGGATTGAACATATTTAGAACTGAGATAGGAGATTTAAGGACTGAATCCTGGGCCCGCCAACATGAAGAACATGGACATAAGAAGATAGCCAAAGAACAGAGAAGGGAGGGAAACCCTGAGATGGTGTTTGGGGAACAATTGATGAAAGGGAATCAAAGAGCAGGAGTGCTTGGGGACACTGGATGTAGCCACATGGAGGGCAGTAGGGGCTTTGAGACTTTTTAGGTAAGTAGGAAGTGAGCTGATTCTCAAGTATTGGGAGCCATGAGAGTGATGGTTTATGGAGAGTCCCAGATACTGGTAATGATCATGGACGCAGATGCCTGAGATATGATAGAGGAACAGTCATTGGAGCGGAGGACAGGGGAGACTAGATGTAGGGCTGTTAGAAGACCATCTGAGTGTTGAAATTACTAGGAATTAAAATAGGAGCAAATCGATTATGATAGAGAAGGAGGGGATGGACCCAGGAGCTAGTAAATAACTGCTGAGGAGGAGTGGGTGCTGTGGATGACATGCGGTTGAAAGCTGGTATCTTACATGCATGAAGAGGGGAGAGAGAATAATGGCCTGAAAGTGTCAGTGAAGAGCAGAGCAGACATCTTCACATCTACGCCAGGGAGAATGAGTTTGTGGGAGGTTAGAGGAGAAACCGCTGAGAGGCTGCTGGAGGGATGCAGCGTGCCAGGGCAGAGCCATGTTCTAGCAAGGATGAGAGAGGAATATTCAGAGAAAAATGTCTAAGAGTGGAACCTATCGATGTTTTGGTATCTTTGTGGATGGCAGAAGGCTTTGAAGAGTTGAGGGAGTGGGAAGGGGCTGTTTAGAGCTACTTGTGGCTTAGAGTTAGGGGGACCAAAGATTGCCTTGGGCCTGGGAGAGGAATAAAGATGATAATGAGATTCGTGACTTCACATGAGTGTTGCTGAGTAACTCGTAATAACAATGATGAGTCAAATTTAGGACATGCCAGGCCTTGCATGAAGCGTGTTGCATGTTTCATCTCCCTGAATTCTGCTCAATAACCCTGTGAGGTAGAAACTATAATTCACCCACTGCACTGAGGAAATAAGTAAATGATCAGCGGCTATAAATGGTGGAGCCAAAATAGGAACCCAGACAAAGTGACTCCAGAGCCCAATTAACCTTGCATCCAGGCTTTTTATAAATATCTGTTGCTTGAAAGACAAGCAGGAAATTGACCTTGAGAAACCAGAAACCAAAGTTTCTTCAAAGTTCAGCCTGGAAGCCCCCTTACTTCTTAAATTAAAAGTTCCTACTTTAATTTGCCCATAAATTTAATCTTTCCTTTTATTGGGTGGAAATTTTACAAATGGGAAGGAGGGAACTGTGGGTGAAAGAAGCAAAGTTGTGGTGCACAGAGGATGAGCTGCTTCACCACAGACACAGAGCCTGGGGTCAACTGTGGCCTAACTGGTGTGAGGCTTGAGGGTGGGACCTTCTCAGAAGTGTTGGCCCCTGTCTTAGTAGTTTAGTGCTGCTCTAAGAGTAATGCCACAGGTGGGTGGCTTTAACGGACATTTGTTTCCTCACTGATTAGAAAGCTAGAAGTTAAGACTGTAAATGGAAGCTCTGTCAGCTCTGGAAGAAGGTCCTTTTAGCTCTGTCCTTCCCTTGGTGATCTTCATGTGGCGTGAAGAGCTAGCTTTCCCCAGCTCCTCTTTTTGCTTTCTTGTATGGAATCTACTCTTTTATATTTACAAAGATATTAAAAAGATATTTAAAACACACTCTACAGTAATTCTGCCTCTAATATAAAAAATCCTTTTCAAAATAGAATTGTAACTGTAGGTATTGTTAGATGTTATTGAATTGAGTATGAATTATAGCAACCCTATGAACAACAGATCTGATCCCTGTCCTGGCTTCCTCTTCATCTCTGACATACTTGAGTCTATTGCTGCAGTCACTTTATCAATCTGTCCTGCTGGGGATCTTCCTCTCTTTTGTTGATCCTCCACCTTTCCAAGCATGATACTGCCTTCCGAGGAACAGCTCTCCTAGCAACATGCCCAAGGTATGTGAGATGAAGCTTTGCCATCTTTCCTCCAAGGAGCACGCTGACTGTACTTTCTCTAAGACATCTCTTTTTAGGATTTACAGTACATTTTTGGGAGCCCACAATTCAATCCATTATAGCCCCAATGAGGTTTACAGCTCAGTCCCAGACATTGACTGTGATTATTGTTCCTGAGAATACAGTAGTGAAGGCATGGGTCTGCATTGGGTTCTGAACTCCACAACTTCCCAGCTTTGGCCTGCTTGTCTAAGTGGCAAATAAGGAAAAAGTTAGGGGTCAGACAAGGTGCACGCCTTCTAGACCCCCTATACCGAGAGCTGAAAAGGGTCTGGAATAGCACATCGTGCATCCCTTCCTCGGAACCTCTGTCTCTCTCCTCAGGCTATGGTTTGTCTGTTCTGATACTCACAGGCCCCAGCCATACTCTGAAAGAATCTCACGGAGAGCCTTTATAGGTCCAGTTCTCTTTCAGCATTTACCATACTCAACCTGAAGAATTAGGAATGTGGGACATACCTGTTGTTGTTGATTGCCTTCAAGTTGAACACGACTCATAGTGACCCTATGAACAAAAAGCCTGAAGCCCCTCTACAACTATCGACATTTATCAAAGTTCATAGAGTTTCTGGAGGCATGTTGTTTAGGAAGTGGGTGCCACTCCTTCTTCCAAACCTATCATAGGATGTTAATGTTTTCGTATACCATTGAGTTGCTTATGATGTTCAGCAACCCTATGTATAGCAGCTCTGAACCCTTCCCTGTCCTGAGCCAGTCTCACTAATTCTGACACACCAACCCCCATTGCCCCAGTTACTGTATCAATCCATCTCATCCAGGGTCTCCCTCTCCTGTGCTATCTGTCTACCCTTCTGAGCATGATGTCCTTCCTTAAGGATCGATCTCTCCTGGCCATGTGCCAAAAATAAGTGAGGCAGAGCTTCAAAATCCTAGCCTCCAAGGAAAGACTCGGTTTCACCCTCTCCAGGACAGACCTATTTGTTTTCTTGGCGGTCCATGGTATGGTCAAGACTCTTCTCCAGCACCACAACTCGAAGGCATCTATTCTTCTTCTGTCATCCTTAGTCATTGTCCAACTCTCTGAAGCATAACAAGTAATTGAGAAGACCATGGCCTAGATTAGGCACACCTTTGTTTATAGACTGACATTGTTGCTCTTCAGCACTCTGGAGAGGTCCATGACAGCAGATTTTCCCAATGCAATTTATCTTTTGATTTCTTGACTGCTGGTATTAAGAGTGTTGATTATGGATCTGAGCAAGCTGTAATTGCTAACAACCTCAGTCTCTTATCCATCTATTATGGTGCTGCCAATTGGCCCAGTGGTGAGAATATTTGTATTGATGTTGAACTTCAATCCATATTGAATACTACAGTCCTTGACCTTTTGCAGCAAGTGCTTCGGGTCTTCTTCAGTTATAGTAAGCAAAGTTGTGTCATCTGCATATTGTAGGTTGTTAATGAATCTCCCTCTGATCTTGATGCCACACTCCTCATAAAACCCTGCTTCCCGAATGATATATTCTGCATACAGACTGAAAAGGTAGAGGGACAGGGTGCATCCCTGATGCACTCTTTTCTTGATTTTGAACCATGCAATGTTTTCTTGCTCTGTTCTGAGGACTGCATCTTGGTCCAAGTATGTTGTTGTGTTATGTGCCGTCGAGTCACTTGAGACTCATAGCGACCCTATGTACAACAGTCCTAAACTCTGCTCTGCCTGTACCAATCGCACTGTCTCTGATACACCCATCCAGATTACCCCAGTCACCAAATCGATCCACCTCATAGAGGGCCTTTCCCTCCTGCGCATGATGTCCCTCTGCAAGGACTGGGTCCTCCTTACATGTCCAAAGTATGTTAGACGAAGCCTCAGAATCCTTGCCTCCAAGGAACCGCCCGGTTTAACCCTTTCCAGGATGAATCTGTTTGTTTTCCTAGCAGTCCATGGTACCCTCAATAATCTTCTCCAGCACTACAGCTCAAAGGCATAAATTCTCCAAGTATAAGTTTCATATAAGCACGATCAAGTGTTCTGAGATTCACATTTTCCTCAAGGGTAGCCACAATTTATTATCATCCACATAGTCAAATGCCTTTACATAGTCAATGAAACACAGACATTCTTCTGGTACTCTCTGCTTTCTGCCAAGATCCATCTGACATTGGCAATAATGTCTCTAATGCCACGACCTCTTCTGAACCCAGCCTGTATTTCTGGTAGTTCTCTGTCAATGTACTGCTCAAGTCTTTTATGTATAAACTTTAGCAGGGTTTTGCTAGTGGGTGATATAAGAGATACTGTATAATTTCCACACTCTGTCGGGTTTCATACATATAGTAACCTTATTGGGTAGATGCCATAGTGTGAGTAGAGGTCAGCCAGGTCAGGGTGAAGAGTCTGGAGAGACTTTCCAAGCTGAGGAAACTAGCCTGTGGGAACATCTTGGGGCAAGCTTGGCTCTTTCAGGGAGTTAAGAGAAGTTCTTCATGGCTTGAGGGGATATAGAGCATGGTGGTGGTGAGCATAGGGTTGGGGGTGGGCCTTGTAAGCCAGCGTTGGGGTATGGATTTGACGTTGGTGGTGAGAGGTCTAAGTAAGATCCTTTGCTCCTAAAGCCGGCTCTGACCTGGGAAATTGCAGATGCCTGGTTTTACCTAAATCTCCACTAGGTGGCGCGTGATCTCTGCACTGTTGGCTTAAGTATGGGCTGGTGTATCAGGGGAAGGAATGCCTTGTAGTTTCTGAGCCTAGAAGTTGGTTGGATGGTCGAGGAATGTGTGTATAAATCAGCACTTGGACACCCTGGGGCCTCTGTGGCCCAGATACTTGCAAGGCCTTTCTGAAATTACTTCAGTCAGGTCCTCTCACCCAGAATGTGATGATTTGTGATGTGATGAGGGCTTTCTTGTACACATTCCCTTTGCTTCATCATACCTCAGACATTCAGATTTTTTATCTTTACAGAGCAAAAGTGCAGGCAGAAGAAAGTCAAGGATGCACCCAAGGTTACTTAGCTGGTTTATAGTGGGATATGTTGTCAAAGATAACAAAGGGCCTTATAGAGCTAGATTTAGGTACAAGGCTAACTTTCAAAGGATCTTTTCTGAGTTACCTCAAAGGAAGGAAATAGAACCACAGGTTAATGATTGCAGGATGTGGATTTGGGGAGCCATTTATTCATTCAGCACATTTATTAAGCATCTACTATTTGCCAGAAATTGTTCTAGACACTAGTGAGAATAAAGCAATGGCTAACATAGATGTGGGTCCCTTTCTTCATGCAAGGGGCAGTCTAATGTGTAGAGAAGCAAGTAGTATACAAGTAGACTGGTCAGTAATTTTATCCTGAGAGATTCTGGCAAGTGCTGTGAGAGAGATAGACCCAAGAAGGCTACAGCACTGTCTGAGGCTCATTTGTTCAGATCACCTGAGGAGGAGACAGTGAGAAGGATAAGCTAAAGGATAAACAGGTGCAGCCTGAAGGGGGCTGGAGGGACAGCATTTCAGGGTAAATGAAAAGTTAGTACAAAGCCCCCAACGCAGGCCAGAGCTTGAGCAACTGCACAGAGAAAGGGGATGAAGAGAGGGGAGAGGGGCAGCTGTGAGGCAGCGGGAAGCCACATCCTGTGTGCTGATAGGCCCGAGTGTAGATTATATTCTAAATACTTTGAGAAAGAGTGGCATGTTCCGATTTGTGTATTTAAAAAGTTCACCCTGGTTTTGTTTAGAGAATCAGCTGAAAGTGAGCAAAAATAGAAGCAGGAGGAGATGAAGATGGTCATCCAGGGAGTTAATAGTGGCTCAGACTATGATGGCAGCAATGAAAAGGGAGTGCAGTATCAAAAGTTGAGAGTAGAATCTATAGGTGATGCAGATGAATGGGGTGCGAGCAGGAAGAGAATTGCCAGGTTTCTGACTGGAGCAGTGGGTAACATTGAGTCATTTACTAAAGTGAGGAAGCCCTAGGGGAAGCCATGACTTGTGGGGGAGTCCAAGTCTGACCTTGCCACTTTTTGAGCCAATAGCGGAGAGATCGGACAGGCAGTTGTAGCTCACTGGAAAGGCCGAGGCTGCAGATGCCAGCTCAGGAGCATCTGGATTGTATTTCATGTCAAAGGATCACTTCAGATAACTCACAGCTCAGTTATTCCCCAGGGGGCGGTGGTTAGGGGCCTTGTTACTGTGAAGAGAGGCGAGTTGATACCAATCATGGCTGCTAGAAAGTAAGGCCTCTGAGGACCCTCTGGTGCCCCTGAGGCCGTGTGGAGGAGCTGGACATGGTGCCTGTTTCTTTGTCTGGTTTTATCTTCCTTTTCTAGTAGTGCCCTTCCCCCCCCTGCCATCTGTTGTAGCCCAGAGACTCGGGTCCTGGGGTGTTGTGTGTGTTGGGGACAGCCCCAGGAACGGGCTGTAATTTTAGCTGGGAACAGAGCTCTTGAGTGTCTGATGTCAAAGCCACCTGGTATGAGGTTCCTCTTTCTGGCACCTAAGGAGTGGGGGACCCCCCCCAGGACATCTCTGTTGACTGTCCCTTCCCCCACCCCAGCTGTAGCCACACAGCATCTCTTCAAGGAGGGCCAGGCCCAAACCCAAGGAGCAGCTACCTGCTGGCTTCCCACCTGGACAGGTATTGAGTCAGGCGGCACAGCATCCCTGGGGGATCGGAGGGGGTAATTGGAAGGGATTTCTAAGCTTAATTAGTGGTTGAGAAGCCCTGGAACCCGAGAAGAGGAGCTATAGCATCTGAGAGGGCCCCCAGACTTTCATCTTCAAACCTCCCCACCAGCCTGGATGAAAGGGCCAGGGAAGGACCAGGTATTAATAGTAATTATGAGTTTGACTAATAAGAAGAAATGGGATTATCACCAATCTCAACTCATTCTCCTTTCTCTGTCTTTTTTTCCTGCAGGCTCTATCGTCTATTTCTTTTACTTTTCTCTCCTTCATCCTTTCTCTTCTCTATCCCTTCTCATCCTTCATCGTCTCTAGATTTTGTCATTGTGTCAGTCCTTGTGTCAGGGCCTCAGGAATTGCTTGCCACTGTTGGTCTCTTCCACTTTCTATTTTGGGATGTCTAAGGTACTAAGACATTCAGGGGACGTCTTGTACGTATCTGAGTTGTAGAGGGAGTGTGGGAAGAGATGTAGGGGGTGGGGGTGAAGTATCTGGGTTGTAGAGGGAGTGTGTAAAGAGATGTAGTGGTGGAGGTGAATGCGCCAGGGCATCTGTGTTTGTTCATTCACCTGCCACTTTACAAGTAGTTACCGAGGACATATGTGCTAGGTTAGACTCCTAGTGAGATTCAGTGCTAACAGGACAGACATAAGCCCTGCCCTTCAGATATGGCATTCCAGTGGGTTGACAGGCAGTAAGTAGTAAGCTGATAAGTATGAGGTCACAGATTGTGATGTCCATACACCATGAAGAGGCTAAACAGCAGATACATTATAGTATGCTATGTGGGTGCGTACTTTAGATTAGGGGACAAGGGAGACCTTCCTAAACAATGACATGTGGCCTGAGACCTGAATGGTCAGAAAGATTCCATGAAGAAAGAAGGCTGGGGAAAAAGGCTCCTGACAGTGGAATGGCAAATTCATAAAAGCCCTGAGTGAGGACGGACTTGGCATATTTAAGGAAGTGGAAGGAAGAGAAGATGGCTGGAAAGGGGAGCAAGAGAGAGAAAGAAGGACATGACAGGAACAGGGCTGTGACCTGTCAGTCACACAGGGAGGGCTGTGCTTCTTGTCCTCTGCTATCACCATATTGAAATTCTTAATACTTTGTGATCAAGAGTCTTCCATTTTCTTTTTGTACTGAGCCCAAATTTATGAAGCCAGTGCATTTAGGGAGGTGGGCAGAAGTAGATGTCTGTCTAAGAATGTGGAGACCATGTGCTTGTGTTTGGTAAATGAATTAATCTGTGTGTGCATGTGAACATGCTTATCTCTGAGACTGTCTGAGGACCACAGTGGCCTTGGAGCTTCTGCTATATGAAGAAGACTCACACATCCATGCCATGTTTTCCCAAGGTTTACTGCCTGATGTGCCCCAGAAGTTCTGTGCACAAAGCCTGAAGCAATGTCTTGAACAGGTAGATGAAACCAGGCTTTAGGAAACAGGTGACTTGCACCACCCTGAATGGAGATGGCCCTATCTTTCTTTTAAGACCTGAGACTTTGGAGCCAAACAAAACTGAGTATAAAACTGAATCTGACACCACTCTGCCTAGTGGATGTGACTAAGTAGACCTTGGGCAGGTGAATTCTTTCCTGATCCTCAGTTTCCTTATGTCTAAAAAGGAGATGAGTGCTTCATAGGATTGTTGAGGATTAAATCAGGTAATGAGGGGAAAGCTTTTGGCAAAGTCACAGCTTGGTAAATATTTGGGATAATAATAATTGCTAGCATCATATATCTCTGGAGACTTGTATAAACATTAGCTTCTGCCACTCAGTGTCTGTATAGCCATGAATAAGTTACTGAATCCTCCTGGGCCTCAGTTTCCTCTTTTGTTAAATGGGGAAGTAATGACAGTCTTAGTCATGACTGACCAAGTTGCTTGAGACGATTCAACACAGTCACCACTGTGGAGCCTCTATAAACTGACATGCAGATTTCCAATCTCCATCTCCCCCATCTTGGGTAGTCTGTTCCTAAATTTGTCCACTTGGAGAGAAGATCCCTTAGTTCTTAGCAGAGCACACATAGAACACAGTCCTTGAATTCCCAGCCCTGATTGTTGCTGTCACACAGGAAAATCTGGCAGGGAGTCAACCTTAAGTTCAAAGGCCTTGGCTGGGCAAAGAAGGAGGAGGTCCAGAAGTTGGGGTGGGGGAGTAGGGAGGATGAGCTGAGGGAGGACAAAGGAGCTAGAGCCAGAATCTCCAGTAGCCCTGCTTCCTGGCACTTGGGAGCAGGAAGCAGCCAGGAAGCTGTAAGAATTGGACTCAGCAACTAGCCAGGCAACATCCCAGGGTGGGCAGAGCCCCCACTTCATCTCCCTCATATGCTTCAAAGGCTGATTTGCAGGGGCCTGCATAACTTGAGGGAAGTTATGAGCATTCCCCACTGACTGGAAGAATCTGGGATAGGGGAGCTATAAAGGCCCTCAGAGCCACCGTAGAGTGGAGAATGTGGGTTCTGGAGTCAGACTGGTTAGACTGAAATATCATCAGATAACTTATTAGCTCTCTGTCCTCAGGGCTACCTAACTGTCCATGCCTCAGTTTCTTTATCTGGAAAACAGTAACAGTGGTCATGTTTTCTCCTAGTTTGGCAGAATTAATTGCTCTAAAGATAGGGGGAAATCTTGTGAAAGTCTAGCACATAACACAGTGCTTTAGAAAGGTTGATTATATTCTTTTAAAATATAAGACCAACCAGCAAGTTGTGACAATTTGTCAAGTATCCTGTTGGATGAATCCAAACCCTTGCCTTATATTTTGCTGCATCTTTTGGTTGACAGCATTCATTCATTTGTTTATATTCATACAACAAATACTTATGGCACCAGAGGGTAGCAGGTGCAGTGGTGGGTGACTGATCCCAGGAGGGGTGTTCAAATGAGAATTACCCTTTATTCAGTACCAATTATGTGCTTAGATTATATATATACTCAAATTCTCTAAGCCCTGGAAAGAAATTTAACAGGGGTGGGAGCTGAGGTAAAGTACTGACTGATACAAGATCACAAAACTAGGTAGCAGCCCTGGGATGTACATCTAGACTTATTGCACTGCCAAGTTGGTTCTTATAAAGACTGGACTCTAGGTCTACTTTCCTGCTGTACTCTTCCTCCCTCCTGTCCCTACTTTTGCAGATCCAGCTCCTTAGAGGTCAAAGATCTGGGCTGTTTTCTGTTCCCTTTGGTAGCAGGATCTTTGTCATTTCCTCTTGGTTCTCCTGACCATGTGAAATAACCTTGGGGCTTTCCCTGGAAGGGAAACTCAATCTAGAAGCAGCCCATGGAAAATGTGGCTGTGAATGACTCCTGATGTTTATCTCTTCTGCTTCAGAGTGTCTGTGTGCCTGGGCGTGAGGTCAGGATAAGGGGCTCCTGGATGGATGCTGAGCCAGCAACTCCCAGGGACCTAACCTTGGCTCCCTTCTCATTCTGCAATCTCTATGTCAGTTAGGCATGTCAGATTATGTCCTGTCTTAATTATCTAGCACTGTTAAGCAGAAATATCACAGGTCAGTGGTTTTAACAAATAAGTTATCTATTTTCATTTTAGAGGCTAGAAATCTGAATTCAGGATGCTGATTTTCTAGGGGAAGGCTTTCTCTGCTGACCTTGGAGGAAGGCCTTGTCTCTCTGAGCCTCTTCTGAGCAGTCTTCAAGTTGGCTTGATGTCTCTCTTCCCTCTTCCCTCATCTCTGCCTTGGCCATTTGTTTCATCTCTTTATATCTCAAAAGAGATTTATTTAAAAAATACCCTATAGAGGGAGTTCTGGTGGCCTAGTGGCAAGAAGCTGCACTGAAATCCCAGAGGTATGCAGTTCGAATCCACAGATACTCTGCTGGAGAAGGAGGGGCAATCTCTTCTTGCACAAGTCAGATCTGACTTGACAGTACACACACACAAAATAATTAAAAAAAACACCCTATAGTAATCCTGTCTCATTAACGTGTTGTTGTTATATACTGTTGAGTCACCTATAACCCATAGCGACCCTGTGTATAGCATCTCTGGAGCCTGCCCTGTCCTGGACCTATCTTACTAATTCTGACACACCAACCCCCATTGCCCCAGTTACTGTATCAATCCATCTCATCCAGGGTCTTCCTCCCCTGTACTGTCTCTCCACCCTTCCAAGCATGATGTCCTCCTCCAAGTACCTGTCCCTCCTGGCCACATGCCCAAAATATGTGAGACAGAGCTTCAAAATCTTAACCTCCAAGTAGAAACTTGGTTTCACCCTCTCCACGACAGACCTGTGTGTATTCTTAGAGGTCTATGATATATTCAAGACTTTTCTCCAACATCACAACTTGAAGGCATCTATTCTTCTGTCATCCTTAGTAATTGTGAAGACTATGGTCTTCATTAGGCAAACCTTAGTTTCTAGACTGACATTGTTGCTTCTAAGTAGTCTGGAGAAGTCCCTGAGAACAGATTTTCCCAATGCAATTAGTTTTTTTATTTCCTGACTACTGGTATTAAGGGTGTTGATTGTGGAGCCAAGCAAACTGTAATTGTTAACAACCTCAGTTTCTTCTCCATCTATCATGGTGCTGCCAATTGGCCCAGTGGTGAGAATCTTTGTCTTCTTGATGTTGAGTTTCAATCCACATCGAAGACTACCATCCTTGATCTTCTGCAGCAAGCACTTCAGATCTTCCTCAGTTTCAGTAAGCAAGGTTGTGTCATCTGCATTATGTAGTTTATTGATGAGTCCTCCTCCAATCTTGATGCCACATTCATTAACATAACAAAGACAAACCATTCAAAAATAAGATTATAACCACAGATAGATAAGTTAGGATTTATAACATATATTGATGCCTTTGAGTTGTGGTGCTAGAGAAGAGTATTGAATATACCATGAACTGCCAAAGGAACAAACAGCTTTATCCTTGAGAGGGTGAAACCAGGCTGTTCCTTGGAGGCAAAGATTTTGAAGCTCCATCTCACATACTTTGGGTATATGGCCAGAAGGGACCAGTTCTTGGAAAAGAACATCATGCTTGGAGGGATAGATAGCACAGGAGATGAAGACCCCGGATGATATAAATTGACACAGTAATTGGGGTAATGAGGATTGGTGGTCAGAGACAGTGAGACTGGCTCAGGATAGGGCAGGGCTCAGATCTATTGTGTATAAGGTCTCTATGAGTCATAGGCGACTTGATAGCACATAATAACAGCAGCAGTTTTGGTAGGACATAATTCAAGCCATAAAATAATGATGCCAATCCCCTGCTCATTTTTCTCTTAGACTCTTATGAAGATAAAATGAGATGGTGACTATGTAAGAACTTTGAAACCAAATATAGAGCTGGATAACTGACCCAGTATTGTTGTTGTTGTCATTATGTACAGTTGAGATGAAACTGACTCATAGCTAACACTCTAGCAGGTTTTCAGAGGGAGTCAATCACTCAAGAGGAAACTACCCATCTTTCCACCATGAAGTAGCTGGTGGATTGTAACTCAATGCTTTTGGCTGGGCAGTATAACACCTTACCTTGTGAACTAGCCACCAGAACTCACTTGACCCAATGTTGTTGTTAGATGCCGTTGAGTATGACTTGTAGTGACAGATCTACTCTGTGCCATTCTCATCATCTCTGATACACTAGATCCCGTTGCTGCAGTCACCATGTGAATCTAACCCATGGAGTATCTTCCTCTCCTTCACTGATCTCCACCTTTCCAAGTATGATACTCTTCCTAAGGAATGGACTTTTTTAGAAACATGCTCAAAATATGTGAGCTGAAGCTTTGCTATCCTTGCCTCCAAAGAGCACTTTGGCTGCACTTTCTTCAAGACCTATCTATTCGTTTCTTTGACAGTCCATGGAATATTCAGTGCTCTTCTCTAACACCAAAGTTCAAAGATGTCAGTTCTTCTTCCGTCATCCTTATTCATTATCCAACTCTCAAATATGATCTCCTGACTGCTGGTACCAAGGGTGTTGATGATTGTGGATCCACATAAGGTGAATTCATTGACAGATTCAGTCCTTTCTCTATCTAGCATAATGTTGCGTGCTGGCCCAGTGGTAAGATCCTTTGCTTTCTCTTTTTTTTTTCCTTTTTAAAAATGTATTATTAATTTCAATGAAAACTTACAGAGACTTTGGATTTCCATTCGTTCATTGTTGCACATTTCTCCCCTCCCAAGCCTCCCCTCCAGTACACTACCCTCTTGGAAAAGTTGTTTTACAATCCCTTCTTCCAGGTCCACTCCACTATGCAGCCTTCACTCTGGACTCCCGTCATGACAAAAATACCTAATCACATATCCCTTTTAAACAGTTTTCTCCCTTATCTGTTTCAATGCAGTATACATTATTGAACCCATCTTTCTCAGTCTCTCCCCAACCCCAAAGTCAGTCCTGTTTTACAACAGTGGCACCATGCAGTATTTGTCCTTTTGTGACTGAGATACTTCACTCAGCATTATGTCCTCCAGAGTAACCCATTTTGAATAATATTACATGAGTTCCTTGTTTTTCAATGCAGCATATTATTCCATTGTGTGAATATACTACAGCTTCTCTATCCATTAGTTTGTTGATAGGCACTTAGGTTGTTTCCAAATATTTGCTATTGTGAACAAAGCTGCAATAAACATGGGTGTGGATATATCTGCTTGAGTGTCAGTTACGGTCTCTTTGGGGTATATTCCCAGTAGTGGAATTGCTGGGTCAAATGGTTTCTCTATTTGCAACTTTTTGAGAAAGCGCCACACCGCCTTTCACAGTGGTTGCACCATTTTACACTTCCACCAACAGTGAATAAGGGTCCCAGTTTCTCCACAACCTCGCCAGCATTTGTTGCTTGCTGTTCTGTTAAATTTTGCTATTCTAACTAGGATGAGATGATATCTCATAGTTTTGATCCTTTGTTTTCTTGATGTTAAGATGTAATCCATATTGAAAGCTGTATTCTTTGATATTCTGAAGCAAGTGTTTCAGGGTTTTTTTTTTTAAAAAAATTTTATTTTATTATTTTGTGTGTGTGTGTATACCGTCACATCAGATCTGACAGGTCCAGGAGGAGATTGTCCCTCCTTCTCCAGTGGAGCATCTGGTGGTTTCAAACTGCACACTTCTGGGATTGCAGTACAACTTCTTGCTACCTAGGCCACCAAAGCTCCCTTGATTCTGTTTACTTTCAGTAGTCAAGGTTGTGTCATCTGCATAATGCAAGTTGTTGATGAATCTTCCTCTGATCCTGATACCACATTCTTCTTCACAGAGTCCAGCTTCACGAACTCTTTGCCCAGGATACAGATTAAATAGATAGGGAGAAAGCATGTACAACCCTGACACACACCCTTCCTGAGCTTAAACAATGCAGTGTTCCCTTGTTCTATTCGGACAGTAGCCTCTTGGTGTAGATATAAGTTTCACATGAGCACAATTAAGTGTTCTGGAATTCTCATTCTTCCCAGTGTTAGCCATAGTTTGTTGTGATCCAAACTGTCAAATGCTTTTACACAATAACACAGACATTCTGCTTTCAACCAGGATCCATCTGACATCAGCAGTGACATTTCTGGTGCCATAGCCTCTTCTAAACCCAGCTGAACTTTCAGCTGTTCTCTGTCAATGTACTGCTCCAGCCATTTTTGGATGATCTTCAGCAATATTTTGCTTGTCAGTAATGTTATGATATTGTTCGTTAATTTCACATTCTCTTGGATCTTTTTTCTTGGGACTGGGAACAGATATGAGTCTCTTCCAATCTATTGGCCAGCAGCTATCATCCACATTTCCTGGCCTACTCTGGTAAGCACGTCCTAAGTTGTTTCTGTTAGCTGAAGCATGTCAATTTGTGTTTCATCTATTCTGGGGGACTTATTACCTATCAGAATCTTCAACACAGCTTCAACTTCTTTTGTTATCATTGGCTCTTACTCATATGATACTTCCTGAAGTATTTCAGTGTCAACTAAGTCTTTTTGGTACAGTGATTCTGTTTATTCTTTCCATCATTTTATTCTTTAAAATTTTTTTCTATATATTGTGTTTCACACCTTCCTTCCTTGACATTATATTTCATACAATTATTCCCATATTTTGTGTTTTATAAAAAAGATGAGGTAATAGTGGCCATCTTTTGATGCTTCTTAGGTCATTCAAGATTTTGCCTGTGGCATCTCTCAGTATTACAACTTGAGGCTTGAATTTGTTTTTCAGGTGTTTTAGGTTGAGAAATGCTGAATGAATTCTTCCCTATTTATACTCTTGACTCCAGTTCTACAGGCTGATTATAACAATAATTGAGGCCTGAGGCTCTGGTGGCCTAGTGGGTAAACAGTTGCATTGCTAACTCAACGGCAAATGATTCAAATCTACAAGCTCCTGTGCAGGAGGAAGATCTGAATCTCCTCCTGTGTAGTACAGAGCCTCTGAAAACAAGCCAGAGGGTCAGCTATGAGTTGGATCTGACTTGAAAGCAATAAGTGTTCGGAGAACCTCTGAACACCCTACTGTCCATCTCTGGCTTCTTGTCTCATCCATGTTCTTGTCTATGCCCAAGTTCCTAACCCCAGGCTCTCTATAGGACCTGTGGTCCCGGGTCAGGGTAGCCTGGGCCAGGGTACTAACCAGAAAGTTTCTGGGCCTGGCGTGAGCACCCTGAAGCAAAAAGATCACAAGCTGGCTACAACTCCTGTGGGGCCTTTCTACAGCCTCACTGATATTCTGCTGTGCAAGGTTGGCTTTTTGGTTTTCCTCACAGTCAGATGGAGATGGAGTTTGGAAGCAGGAAGAGGAGCCCAGTGGCCAACTAGGAGGTACCATTCTGACGAGCACAATACTTGCCTTGTGCCTAATTTGAGAAACTTCTGCTCTCAGCACTCAGTTTCCCCATATGGACCTTAAAGGGATGTATTCAGAAGGCCCTTTGTGCTTTCCAAACCCCAGATGGTGGGCTTCTGACTTCTGCCCTCCCCGGGCTCCAGTCTTGAGTAAATGGAAACCAAGTCTACACTCTGGGGATTCTAGGTGGGGTTTTAACCACACTCTCTAGCTCCATCTGCTGCAGCAGCCTCTGGATGCTCTCCAGAGTGGACAGAAACCAAGGAAGGGAGGACAGAAAGGCTCACTTTCAGGGCCTGTGTGCATGGATGGATAGTTGATGAGCTGCAGGGATGGCTGATGAGGCAGCCCCATGTGGAGAGAACAGTCTGCTGGGTGCACAGGCCTACCCACCCCCTCCCACCAGCTGAGCCAGATGGTGAGGGCAGCAGAGGTGAGGGCTCCTTGCTCCTTTCCTTCCCAGGGGCTCCACAAAGCTCTCCATTTCTTTCTGCACAAAGGCATGTTTGGGGAGAAGGCTTCCCATGAGCCTTGGGGCTCACAAAACATTTCAGTGTGGTGGAATCATAGTTGCAGCGTTACAGAACCCTTGTATGCCACAGGATTCTAGAATCCCAGAGGCACAGCATCCAAGGATTTTAGAAAAGGGATCCAAAGAATTATAGACTTTTAAACTGTATTGTACCATACTGTGGTCACTAGCTACATGTGACTAATAAGGACTTGAAATGTCACTAGACGGAATTGAGATGTGCTTTAAATATAAAATATACTGTGGCCTTTTAAGTAATATAAAAGAAAACAAAAGACTTCTAATTTGTAGTTTATTTATATTTATTATACATTGAAATGATAATATTTTGATGGTGTTAAGTACCATTATAAAGTTAGTATTGTCAGTTTCTTTTTATGATTTAGAATGTGGCTGTTAGAAAATTTAAAATGTTATGTACCCTGATCTTCTGGTTAGGTACCATCAAGTCAACTCTGACTTATGGAGACCCTGTCTACAAGCTATGAATCACAGTCAGCTCAACAGCACATAATAATAATAATAACAACAATGTGTACAACAGAATAAAACACAACCCTATCCTCTGCCATCCTCACAATCACAGTTGTGCTCGAGCCCATTGTTGTAGCCGCTGTGTAATTCCATCTCATTGAGAATCTTTCTTTTCGATGGCTCTCTACTTTACCAAGCATGCTTTCTTTCTTTAGGGATTTGCCCCTCCTAGCAGGAATGGCATCCACTTCCTAAACAATATGCCTCTGGAAACTCTATGAACTTTGAGAAATGATAGTTATAGAAAGGCTTTAGGTCTTTTGTTCATCAGGTCATTATGAGTCATGCTCGACTCGATGGCAATCAATTACAACAACAACAACAAGAAGCAATATAACCACAGTATGTGAGGCAAAGCCTTGTGGTCCTAACTTCTGGGGAACACCCTGAATGTACTTCTTTTAACACAGCTTCGCTTATTCTTTTGGCAGTCCATAATATATTCAGTATTCTTTACCAACACCATTAATTCGAAGGCATCAGTTCTCTTTCAGACTTCCTTATTCATTACTCAACTTTCACATGCATAGGAGGCAATTGAAAAGACCAGGGCTGAGAACAGATGTGTCTTCGTGACGTCCTTGTACATTTTTGACATCCTTCACAGCAGATTTTCCCAGTGTAATTGGTGGTTTGATTTCTTCATTGCTGCATTCATGAGCTTCTAATATTTAAAAATCTTAGAATCATGAAATTGTCTATTTAAAAATTTAGATATTATAATTGTGACATTTCAGAATCTTAAAGTGACAGAATTTTAAAACCAGATTGCCAGACTTTATCATCACTGACTTTGAATCTTAGCCAGTTAGTCTCAGAGTCTGGAAAAAATCCGGGAAGAATCCTGGACTATCTCCTACCCAAAGCAGGGATCTCCTTATCTCTCCCTGACTACTGATGGCCAGCCCTCTGCTTACTACTTTCCTGTGGAACATTCATTTCCTCATGGCTGTTGATGTGGGACCTTCTGGAACCTTTAGGATAAGTCTGCATTTTCTTCCCCCCAAAAGGTGGGGAGGCGGACTCCTGTCTCTCTTCCTCCTAAGCTGCTTCCCTGTAGCCTGCAAGACCCATCCTGACACATGTCCCAACATGTGAGGTCCTGGGATCCAGCAGGGACCCTCTGCCCCAGATGGCCTCCCATCTGGATGGATGCTTTCCCATCCTTTTACAGAATGGTTCCTAGAATATCAACAATAGATTGGGGTCCTTCTAGCCTCTCCTGTTTTCTATTCTTATTTTTAATGGATGAGCAAACAAATAAAGGCCAGAAGAACAATGAGTATTGCTCAATGGCTTTTTAAAAATTGTTTAAAAAATGTGTAGCAAAAACATTGCCAGTTCAGCAATTTCTCAATGGATATTTTAGTGACATTGATTGTATTCCTTAAGCTACACAACCATTCTCAAATCGCTACCCCTCTAAACTGGAGAAGAGTACTGAAAATCCCATTGACTGCCAAAAGAACAAACAGATATGTTTTGGAAAAAGTGCAGCCAGAATATCTTTAGAGGTAAAAATGATGAGGCTTTTTCCCTCACTCATACTTTGAGCACACTGCTTGGAGAGAGTATTCCTTGGAAAATGACATATGCTACAAAAGGTGGCGGGTCAGTAAAAGAGAGGAAGACCACCAATGAGATGGATTGACATAGTAACTGTAGCAGTGGGCAGAAGTGTGTCAGAGATGATGAGGATAGGACAAGATAGGACAGGGTTCAGGTCTGTTGTTCATAGGAGTCACTATGAGTCATATTTCACTTCATGACATCTAACAACAATAGCAACAACAACACACTTCTTAGTCTTTCAAGTTGCTTTTGTCCATTTGATTCCATATAGATAACTCTCTTAAAAGGCAGACCCATACCAAGGACAAATAATGCATAAGACCATTATTTGTAAAAATAGGAGGATAACTAGCAAAATGAGGGGGCAAAGGGGGAAGGGGTAAGAGCAGAGAGATGAGGATGGGTAGGGGGGAACTCATGAGGTCATACAATTAGATGGGTAAAAGGAGGTAGTAAAGGAAATGAGAAAGATCAGCAAGGACCTGAAAAAACAGGGTAATTGTGGGCATAATCCAGTGGTGATTAATGTTATAAAACACAATGTATGGGAATGATTGTATGAAACATAATGTCAGTGAAGGCCAGTGTGAGACATAGACAAAAGAACCCCACTATGTACATGAGTGAAATACAATGCATATGAATAATTATATGCATACAAAAATAATAAAAAAGCCAGACTCAAAACCAAAATCACACCCTGTGCTACCAAGTATATTCAAACTCTTAACAACCCTATGGGACAGATTCGATTTTCCCATAAGGTTTCCAAGGCTATGATCTTTATGGGAGTAGACTGCCTCATCTTCCTCCCACAGAGCAGCTGGCGACTCACACTGCCAGCCTTTTGGTTAGTAGTCTATCTTTATTAAGGAAATTCTTCTTTGGTTTTTAAGAAAATGTCAGGGAATGATTTTTATTTAAGATTTAAAGATGAACACAGAGTAAAAATGGTAAGGATTCTTCCAGTTTCATTATCTTTGGAAAATCTCAAATCCATAAGAATTTGAAATGATATTCCCAAATTTTCTTTTTTTTTTTAATTTTATTATTTTTATTTGCGTGTACCGTCAAATCAGATTTGACTGGTACAGGAGGAGATTGTCCCTCCTTTCCCGGCAGAGCATCTGGTGGATTCAAACCGTGCACCTCTGGGATATTCCCAAATTTTCCACTTTAGATAAAGAGTCTTCTAAAGCATCCTGACTCAAACCATCCCTTAGTGATAGCCAGGTGCCATCCAGTTCTTCTGGCCTAATGGCAAAGGAGACAGTTTTTCGTGGATCCAGCAAGCACATATTCCATTTAATCTTCCTTTTCCGGTTCTCTTCCTCTTTTGCTCCAGGTAGCCTCCTCTGTTTTGCAGATTATCCTATCTCTCCATCTGAGAAATTGGCCTGCACCTCATGGCCCCTTAGTCCTCCTGCCCTGTATCTGCTCTAGGAAGATGAGTGATGAGTCACTGACCACAGTTATTGGCATGTGAGTTGTCAAAGGGATCAGAAGGTGAATTTAGAGGACACCAAATTTTCTTGGAAAGTTGATTTGGGCTTTTGTTTTTCAGTTTTGAAAACTCTGGGGAGAAAGGAGAAAGGCTTTCTCTTTGACAGAGTTAGGAATTCCAAGATAGGACTAAGTGTCATTGACTCAGAGGAAGATGAAGACTAGAAGTCAAGCAGGAAGATTTCCTAAAGAAGGTGGATCTAGAATAATAGGGATAGGGGTTGGTGTTATGACGAGATGAAAGCACAGGCATTCTGGGAAGAGAGAATGCTGGACACACATGGACCATGCCCAGGGCTTGAGGGGCTGGGGCTGCTTAGAGTGGAGGGAGGCTCAGAGTGTGATAGACTTGGAGAGTGAGCCAGCTTGCTAAGGGTGGCCTGGGAGTGAACCTCTGGGGGCTGGTGGGTGGGGAGGGGATGTATACCTACAAAAGAGAGAGGAAGAACCCTGATGAGTTCTATGGGAGTGTTGGATAAAAATGACAGTAACAACTATAGTTATACCAAAAATTGTGCATAAGCTTTGTTGTTGTTGTTTAATACCATCGAGTCGTAGACGACTCATAGTGACCCTATGAACGAACAGCCTGAGCACTGTTCGTACATAGAGTTTCCGGAGGCAAGCCATTTTGGAAGTGGATGCCGCTCCTGCTTCCAGGCTTGATTTAGTCGGGAAGCTCCAGCCAACACTGTCCACCATGGGTGTCCATTACCACGATTGGCACATCACTGTCACAGGCTTCAGCATCACAGCAACCACGAGTTACCTCTGTACAGCAACGCACAGACCAGTACTATACCACCAAAAATATTCAAGGCAAGTTCATTCCATGCAGTTCACTCCTGAGTATCCAAGTATCAGCAACGTGAACTCAACCCTCAACAGTTTCTTGATATTCTCTCAATGTGATAAGTACTGTTTTCGCTTTCTACAAATAAATGAAGCTAAATAGTTAATAATAAGTCTTCAAACTCAAGAAAGTTGGACTTCAGAGCTCTTAAGAACTTGACTAGAGGGTGTAATAAGGAGAGCAGAGAAGTTGGATGTGATGTATTATGTGCAGCATATCCATGTAAATGAGTGATTGTATGTAGTGTGTTTATGGGAGTGTGGAATATCCCTACCATTTTTGTACTCTTCTTTCTCCCAAGCTCGAGGAGACCATTTCCAGACAGACTCAGCTCAGACAGGTTGGTGTGAAGAGAGGCCTTGGAATGATAAGAATTTCTATGCCTGCCAGAGCAAGATCACCCCAGACTAGCTTCTGTCTGGCAAGTCCCTGAGCTTGCTTCCCAGCAGGGTCAACACTGCACACTTACCACACTAGAATGTCCCCCCAGGGCCCAGAACTGGTGCCTGGACCTGGGAAGACTTACCTTGTTGGCCATTTTTTTCTCAGTTCCTCATAGTTTGGTCCTGAAGATAAGTCCTAACTCTGCTATCAGTCCCTTACAGGCCTTCCCTGGGCACCATGTCTCTATTTCTATACTGAGGCGTTTAAGAATGTTCAGTTACAAACTCAAAGGGAGCTCTGGTGGCCTAGTGGCAAGACACTACACTGTAATCCCAGAGGTACGTGGTTCAAATCCACCAGATGCTCTGCTGGAGAAGGAGGGGGCAATCTCCTCCTGTACCAGTCAGATCTGATTTGACGGTACACGTAAAAAATAATACAATAAAAATAATAATAACAAAAAAGAATGTTCAGTTACAAACTCAGATGTGAATGGGGCCAGGAAGGTGGTGCAGATGAACAAAGTGGGTAGGGTATATGCATATGGAATAAGAGAGACAGAGGAGAACAGGACATCAGCCTTCAGACCCATGGCCCTAACAATCCCTTTTTGTTCTCACCTAGGGCAGTGTCTCTAGATATTTGTGGAAACAGGGGCCTGGTCAAGTCACTTAACCTTTCAGACCCAGCTTTTTGAGTGGATTCAAAGCCTATCACTGATAACAGTTGAGAGGCTACATTTGGCAATATTTTACTTTATGTCAAGTTGTAATTTGTGAGTTACAATTAATATATAAAGCAGATCTACACTTGTTTGCAGAAGCCCTTACCTGTGAGGATTCTGAAGATCTTTATCCCTGTTCTCTTGTATGCAAAGGCATTTGACTGCGTGGATCATAACAAACTGTGGCTGACTCTGAGAAGAATGGGAATCCCAGAACATTTAATCGTGCTAATGCGAAACCTATACTTGGACCAAGAGACAGTCGTCAGAACAGAGCAGGGCAATACTGCATGGTTCAAAATTGGGAAGGGTGTACGCCAGGGATGTGTCCTGTCTTCATACCTTTTCAACCTGTATGCAGAGCAGATTATCTGAGAGGCGGGGCTCTATGAGGAGAGGCATGGCGTTAGGATTGGTGGACAATCTATCAACAATCTGCGTTATGCAGATGACACAACCCTGCTTGCTGAAACTGAGGAGGACCTCATGCACTTACTGCAGAGGGTCAAGGACTGCAGCCTTCAATGTGGACTGAGGCTCAATGTTAAGAAGACAAAAATTCTCACCACTGGACCGATCGGTAGCATCAGGATGGATGGTGAAGAGATTGAGATTGTTCACAGCTTCAGTTTGCTCGGCTCCATGGTCAACACTCTTGCCACCAGTAGCCAAGAAATAAAAAAACGTATTGCGATGGGAAAGTCTGTGCTTAGGGACCTCTCTAAAGTACTTAAGAGCAACATTGTCTCTCTGGAGACTAAGGTCCACCTGATACAGGCCATGGGTTTTGCAATCACTTGTTATGCATCAGAGAGTTGAACAATGACTAGGGAGGATAGAAGGAGAATTGACGCCTTTGAGCTGTGGTGCTGGAGAAGAGTATTGAATGTACCATGGACTGCCAAGAAAACAAACAGATTCATTGTAGAGAGGATTAAACCAGGCTGCTCCTTGGAGGCAAGGATTCTGGGGCTTCTTCTGACATACTTTGGACATGTTGTAAGGAGAGACAGGTCTTTAGAGAGGGACATCATGCTGGGTAGAGTGGAGGGACAGCACAGGAGGGGAAGACCCTCTATGAGGTGGATTGATTCAGTGACTGGGGTACTCGGGATGGGTTTGTCAGAGGCAATGAGATTGGCCTAGGATAGAGCACGGTTTAGGGCTGTTGTACATAGGGTCACTATGAGTCGCAAATGACCCGACGGCACATAACAACAACAACAACAACAACAACAACAGGCACTTGAAAGGCTAGTCTACACATCTTTGCTGTGTGTAGCACAATTCAGCTCTTTTGCCAGCTAAGAGGATCCCTAGTAGATTGGCCAAACCTCCTTTTTCTCATCTGTAAGACAGGCATGAAAAATCTCTCCTGCACCTACCACTTGCAGGTATGGAGGCTCCCAGGTTGTATAGAATGAGAAGTGCTTTATAAAAGCTAGAAAAGTACTGCACATGAAATGGATTGTTCTAGGTGGAGCTAAAGCCTGCTCTTCTCCTGGGAGTTCCCTGGGGGTGAGGAATGGGTTAGGGAGGTATGGGTATGATCTGCTTCCTTGGGCTTTGTTTGAAACATGAAACCTGGCCTCTGAAATGGGACTGCTTTGGGAGCCATTTGGAAGCACTCTGCAAACAGCAGCATCTTTGATGAAAGGAAGCGTGTGCTGCCCAGGAAGAGGGCACCGAATTTAGATGGTATTTGGGAGCTCATGGCCCTTGGGAACCAGGAAATAAACACTGACAAAAACGGGCTTCTAATTGAAGGTTCCTAGATTTGAAATATCTTCTGCCTTTCCTGCCTGTGTGATCTTGAGAAAGTTGTTTTACTTTTTTGAGCTTCATGCTCTCTGATTTGCTGAAGAAACAGACAGAAAATGAAGGCAAGCACCAAGATTAGTGACTAATTGTTCATTCTCCACTTCCCAGTCCCCTCAGACTGGTTTTCCAAACCTTTCATAACCATTGTTTATCTGAAGCATAGAGACCTGTCCATTTTATAGGTTTCCTGGATGAAAACAGTCAATCTCAGCCCTTGAAGAGTTCACAATAGGGTGCAGGTTTGTGTTTGTGTAGGTGAGACAGCACGCAGATATGAGAGAAAGAGAGTGTGAGAGAGAGCGAGCAGTGTTATGCCAACTGTGCGGTCAGTGCTGTAATTATGGTGACCATGTTTTCCAGACCACAAGTCAGGTCATGTGGACTGGCAGAGGCTGTTTTCTGGCTCCACTGAAGTCCAAACATGAAATCACATGTCGTTTATACATTCATGGAATCACCTTTTCTTTTTCAGTGATGCAAATAACATGGAATTTGAATTGTCCGTGACAAGTCCCACTGTTCAAAGAAAATCATTAGAGCCATGTCTAGGGCTGTGTAGAGCTCTGGTAGGGGCAGGAAGGCTCCCAGGAGGAGGTGCTACTTTATGGGGTTTGAAGGCTCAACAGGAGATCATCTCTAGAAAGAGCAGAGGTGGTGGTGGCCTGAATTGTTTTTGAGACAGAATTACTTCAGGCTTCTTTAGAGCCTACTCATCTCTCCTACTTGAGGTAACATTATTGGAAACTGGTGGTCCTGTCTAAAACAGCAATTATTTTTAGTTATTTCTTTTACTTTCATTGTTCCAAAGACCTATGCTACTATCCTGGGAAACAAAACTGTTACAGACCATTATAATAAGAGTGAGTGTGTTGCATTGTGTTTTTCCATGTATTTATATGTCTGTGTCCCATAGTAGACTTATCAGTTCCTTGAGGACAGGGCCCATATCTCCTTGTCATCTCTGTATGTGTCTCCCCTCAACCTTCTGCCAACGCTACATGTTATGAAGAAGATTATAGGTGAGTTACTATTAAATGGGGAATGAATGAAATACCATTGGTGGATATTTTATAGATAGATAATGTTCTCTTGACAACAAAGGGACTTGAAGATCAAAGACTGCAGTAGGGATCACACCTCAATGTGTTGTTAGTATGACTCATAGCAACCTTATGAATAAAAGATATGAAACCAGTCCTGTCCTGCACCATCCTCACACTTTCTGAAACACAAGAGCCCACTGCAGTAGTCACCGTGTCAATAGACCTGGTTGAGAGTCTTCCTCCTCTTCACCAACCCTCTGCCCTTCCCACCATCATGTCCTTCTCCAAGGAATAGCCCCTCTTGGCAACATGCCCAAAGTATTTTAGGTGAAGCCTTATCATCCTTGCCTCCAAAGAGTACTCTGGCTGCACCCTCTCCAAGACATTTTCGTGGAATGTTCAGATCTCTTCTCCAACACCACAGCTCAAAGGCATCAATTATTTTCTGTCATCCTTATTCATTGCGTGGATCATAACAAACTGTCTGAGAAGAATGGGAATCCCAGAACATTTAATCGTGCTAATGCGAAACCTATACTTGGACCAAGAGGCAGTAGTCAGAACAGAGCAGGGCAACACTG
>NW_006399880.1:2914066-2915126 GCF_000299155.1 Elephantulus edwardii | reverse complement strand
AGTCCTCAAACTGACATCACTACTCCTCAATAATTTTGAAAGGTCCCTAACTGCAAATTTTCCTATTGCAGTGCATCTCCTTATTTCCTGACTGCTCGTACCAAGGGTGTTAATTGTGGATCCAAGCAAGATGAAGCTCTCCATCCATCTTGATACTGCCTATTCGTCCAGTGGTAAGTATCTTTGTTTTCTTGATATTGTGATACAATTCATACTGAAGGCTCATTCCTTGATTTTCTGCAACAACAAGTGCTTCAAATCCTCTTCATTTTCAGCACGCAAGATTGTGTCATCTGCATAATGCAGGTTACTGATGATTCTCATTCCAATCTTGATGCCACACTCCTCTTCATAGAGTCCTGCTTCTCAGATAATTTGTTCAGCATACAGATTGAACAGTTATGGAGACAGAATACATCCCTGCCGCACTCTCTTCCCAATTCCAAACCATGCAGTGTGCTTCCCTGCTCTGTTCGCACAGCAGCCTCCTGGTCCAGGGATAGGTTCCTCATGAGCACAATCAAGTGCTCTGTGGTTCCCATTCTTCTCAATTTCAGCCACAACTTGTCATGATCCACACAGTCAAAAGCCTTTGCATAGCCAATAAAGCACAGATGGACATTCTTCTGCTATTTCTTACTTTCAGGCAGGATCCATCTGACATTAGCAATGATATCCCTGGTCCCATGGTCTCTTCTAAATCCTGCTTGAACTCCAGGATTGAATTCCCTATCTACGTACTGTTGCAGCCGTTTTTGAAAGATCTTCAACAGTATTTTGCTAGCATGTGATATCAATGATTTTGTTTGATAATTTCCACATTCAGTTGGATCACTTTTCTTGGGAACAGGAACAAATATAGACCTCTTCCAATTGATTGGCCAGTCAGCTGTCCTCCAAATTTCCTGGTATAGACTGGTGAGTGCATCCAGGGCTGCATCTGTTAATTGAAACAAGTCAATTGATATTCCATCGATTCCTGGGGCCTTATTTTTTACCAATGCCTTCAGTGCAGCTTCCACGTCCTCTTTTTTTATTGTTGGCTCCTGTTCATATGGTG
>NW_006399880.1:2910021-2913771 GCF_000299155.1 Elephantulus edwardii | reverse complement strand
CCAAGGAATAGCCTGGTTTAATCCTCTCTACGATGAATCTGTTTGTTTTCTTGGCAGTCCATGGTACATTCAATACTCTTCTCCAGCACCACAGCTCAGAGGCATCAATTCTCCTTCTATCCTCCCTAGTCATTGTCCAACTCTCTGATGCATAACAAGTGATTGCAAAAACCATTTGTACCTCAACATAAAGGAAGCAAATATCCTCACAACTGGATCAATAAGTAACATGATGAATAGAGAAAAGATTGAAGTTGTTAAGGATATCATTTTATTTGGATCCACAATCCACACCTAAGAAAGCAGTAAACAAGAACTCAAACAACATACTGAACTGAGCAGATCTGCAGAAGACCTCTTTAAATGTTAGCAAGCATACTCCTTTGAGGACTAAAGCACACTTGATACAGGATGTGGTACTGATGCTTATGAATGCGGAAGATGGACAATGAAAAAGGGAGACCAAAAAATTGATGCCTTTGTATTAGTGTTGGTGAAGAATATTGGATACTATAGGCTGCCAAAAGAATGAACAAATCTGTCTTGGGACAAGTATAGCCATAATGCTCCTTAGAAGCAAGAATGGCAAGACTTTGTTTCATATACTTTGGTTGTGCTGTCAGGAGATGCCAGTCCTTGGAGCCTAACATCAGGTTTGTTAGAGAGTGAGTAAAAAAGAGGAAAACGCTGTGCAAGGCATATTGGCACAGTGGCTGCAATGATGGGCTCCAACTTAGCTTTGAAAATGAGGATGGCATACAACTGTGTAGTTTCATTCTGTTGTACATGGTGTTGCTATGGATTGGAACTGACTTGATGGCACCTAACAACAAACACTGTTTTACTATTTGCCATGAAGGGTGTATATTGTCATTAAACAGTCAAACATTATTGTTTGTCATTAACAGTAAAATTAATGACAACCAACAGTGTTCACTGTTGTCATGAATCTATTATTTTCTTCAATCTATTATTTCATCTGTTTAGTCAGCAAATATGCCTAGTCATCTGCCTGGCACTGTGTGTGGGGCAAGGGAAGCAGCAGTGGGACTCGGTAGTGTCTGAGGCAAACATGGCCTTGCCCACACAGAGTTTATATTCTACAGGGATAGACAGACATCTGACAAGTAACTCCTTGGGTAATGGAGTTGTTCAGGGGACATAGAGAGAGGTTTGAAGTGTATACCAAAAGAACTATTCTTGATTAGGGGTCTAGGAAAGCTCTAGAAGGAAATGATGTTTAATTGGAGATCTACAACATAAAAATTGATAATTTCAGTAAGATTTAAGTATTATAATGAAATGTTCACAGGGAGGTGGAATTGGAAAATTAAAAGAGAAGCAAGCACTTACTCCACATTTTTAAGCTAAAAGAACTGAAAAACAAATTCAAGCTTCAAGTTGCAACACTAAAGTATGCTGTGGGCAAAATTTTTAATGACTTGAGAAGCGTCATAGGCAGATGGGCACTGAGTCACTGTGTCAGAAAGAATTGGTGGATAGGGAATGATTTCAGGAAGTAGCACATTATCAAGAACCAATGATAATGAAGGGAGAAGTTAAGCTGCACTGAAGGCATTGACAAAAAAAATAAAGCCCCAGGAATTCATGGGATACCATTGACCAGATGTACCCTTGGATGTGCTCAACAGTCTGTGCCAAGAAATTTAGAAGCTACCTTCCTGGCCGGCCAACTGACTGGAAGATCCATATTTGTATTCATTCCCCAAAGGATATCCAACAGAATATGGAAATTATCAAACAATATCACACGCAAAGTCTTTCTGAGGATTTCCCCAATATGGCTAGAACAGTGTATTGATAGGGAACTTCTGTAAATTCAAGCTAGATTTAGAAAAAGCCATGGAACTAGGCACATCCTTGCTAGTGTCAGATGGATCTTGCCTGAAAGCAGAGAATACCAGAAAGATATTTACTTGTGTCTTACTGACTATGCAAAGACATTTGACTGTGTGCATCATAACAAATTATGGCTAACCTTGAGAAGGATGGTAATCCTAGAACACTTAATTGGGCTCATGCAAAATCTATACCTAGACCAAGAAGTTGTCCAAACAGAACAAGGGGAACACTGCATGGTTTAAAGTAAAAAAAAATGGTGTGTGTTAGGGCTATATTCTTTTTGCATGCATGTTCAATCTGTATGCTGAGGAAATCATTCAAGAAACTTGACTTTATGAAGAAGAATGGGATATCAGAATTGGAGGAAGACTCATCAACAATGTGAGTTATGCAGATGACACAACCTTGCTTACTGAAAATGAAGCAGACTTGAAATGTTTGCTGCAGATCAAAGACTACATCCTTAAAGCTCTGGTGGCCTAGTGGCAAGAAGCTGCACTGCAATCTCGAAGACATGCTGTTCGAATCCACCAGATGCTCCACTGGAGGAGGAATCTCCTCTTGTGCCAGTTTGATCCTATTCGATGGTACACAACAGGGTAAACAAACAAACAAACAAAAACCACAAAAAAACCCAATCAAGAAACAAAGATGACAGCCGTCAATATAAATTACATCTCAACATCAAGAAAATAAAAATTCTCACTCTTATGCCAATAGGCAACATGATAAATGGAGAAGATTGAAGTTACGAGTGATTCTGTCTTGCTGGATCCACATTCAACACCCAGGATACTAGTAGACAATAAATCAAAGGACTTTTTGTATTGGGACAGTCTGTTGTCCAGGACCTCTCCAAAATGCTGAGGACTAATGATGTCAGTTTAAAGACTAAAGTGCAACTGATGCATTGTCTTTTCTTTCAACTATCTGTGTATGCCATTTTATTGTCTTCTAGCCCACATGGTATCTGCTGAGAAACTAGAACTTAATCTAATTGTTTCCCCTTTGTAGGTGACTCTTTGTTTTCTTGTGCTGCTTTTAGAATCCTATCTTTTAATTTGGAGAATTTCACCATGATACATCTTGATATTTTTCTTTTTGGGTCTAGTCTATTTGGTGTTCACTGTATTTCTTGAATGTGGATTTCCTTGTTCTTCAAAATACTTGGGAAGTTTTCTTCTAGTAATTCTACAATTTTCTCAGGATTTCTTTGTCACTCCCCTGTTCTGGAATTCCAGTCATATGTATGTTGTTCCTTTTGATGTCATCCCACATGATTCTAAGGTTTTCTTCATTTTCTTTATGTCTCATCTCTTAATTTTTCTCCAAGTATGTTTCCAGTGAGGCTCTTGTCTTCGTCTCTTCAGTTCTTTTTTTGTTCTTGGCCATTTCAGTCTTAATTTTCTGGATTTCATTTTCATGCTGTTCTGTTATTTCCAGTATTGTATATGCTGTACCCTCTCTGTCTTGTGATGATTTTTCAAGTTCTTGTACCTCTTTATTTATACTATCAATTCTTTCCTCCATCTTTTGGATTTTTTTCCATAGCTGTTCAAGTTGCTCTCATCAATAGGTACTTATTCTGGATTGTTTTCTCTGGGGTATTTGCTCTCCTAATTTTCTTCCATCTTTTCCATCTTCTTCTGTAGCTGTTCAAATAGCTCCACATCAACATATTTCTTCTGGTTCTCTCTATTTAGGGTATTCATTGACTCTGCTCTTTTAGAAAAGTATCGGGGGTCCAGCCCCGATATGTCGGGAGAATTCCGCCAAAAGGAGGCACCAGGTTAAAATGAAGACATGAAGAGGCTAATTTCTGATGACAAATGTTGTTGTTGTTGTTATGTGCCATGGAGTCGTTTGCGACTCATAGCGACCCTATGT
>NW_006399880.1:2889673-2904611 GCF_000299155.1 Elephantulus edwardii | reverse complement strand
TTAGGGTGTTGTACATAGGGTCACTATGAGTCGCAGGCGACTTGATGGCACATAACAACAACAGCAACACAAAACAAAGACATCTTCTGGGATATCCTTGGATATCTATTGGAAAAGAAGAAGATATAACATTCCTAGAATTCTGAGGCCTTTGGTCCCTTCTTATTCATTAGCATACTGCTTCCTGGAGTTGTTTACTGCAGAATGGATGGTCAAGCCAAGATGAGTGGTCCTGCTGTTTTTACAGTGCATTGCTGATCCTGCTTTGCAGGTTAGCCAGGCCCTGACAGAAAAGGGTTATTTTGTTTTTTCATGATGAATAAGGCAGACTGCTGCTTTCTTGACATTATGTGAGCCTTTTCTTAGGAAGTGGTAGGTCGTTGTAACCATATAGTAACCCAAAGTAGTGATCCATGGTCTTTTCAGTTACATCCTATGGTCCTGAAAATTGGATAGTGAATAAAGCTGACATTCAATAAATTGATGCCTTTGAGTTGTGGTGTAGGACTACTGAGTCTCCCATGGACTGCCAAAAGAACAAACATATGTCTGGAAAAAAGTGTAACTGAGGTTCTTAGAGGCAAGGATTGTGAAACTTTGTCTTGCATATTTTTTTTCTGACAGACCCAGAGCCATGTTTATTGTATTGTTTTTCACAATAAGTAAGAGTTGGAAACAACCCAAGTATCCATCAATGAATAGAGGTTAAAGAAATCATGGTACATTCATCCAATGGAATGTTGTTGTTATGTACCTCCAGTCAACTACAAATGATGTGAATCCTGCCCTGTTTTGTGCCATCCTCATTATCTCTGATATATTTGAGCCCATGTCTTGCATATTTTAGGCATGTTGTTGTTGTTAGGTGCCATCGAGTCAAAGTATGTCTCATAGTGACCCTATGAATAATGGATCTGAACTCCATCCTATCCTGTGCCATCTTCACGCTTTCTGACCCACTAGAGCCTATTGTTACAGTGACCCTGTCAATCCACCTGGTTGAGGGTCTTCTTTTTTCTTCGCTGACCCTCTGCCCTTCCAAGCGTTTTGTCCCTTTCCAAGTAATAGCCTATCCTAGCAACATGTTTGAAGTATGTGAGGCAAAGGTTCATCATCATTGCCTCTAAGGAGCACTCTGGCTGCACCCTCTCCAAGACATATTTATTTGTTCTTTTGGATGTTCATGGGATATTTAGTGTTCTTCCCCAACCCACAGCTCAAAGGCATCAATTCTTCTGTCAATCCCTCTTAATTGTCCAGCTCTCAGATGCATAGCAAGTGATCGGAAAGACCATGACCTGAACAGGACGCACCTTAGTCCTCAAACTGTCATCATTAGCCCTCAAGAATTTGGAGAGTTCCCTAACTACATACTTTCCCAAAGCAAAATGTCTCCTGACTTCCTGACTGCTGGTACCAAGGGTGTTGATTGCGAATCCAAGTAGGATGAAGTTGTTGAGAGTTTCAGTCTCTTCTGTATTCACAATGATGTTGCCTAGGGTCCATATTTCCTGTTGGGCATGTTGTTAGGAGGGGCTATTCCTTGGAGAGGGACATCATGCTTGGAAAGCTGGAGGGTCATGGAAAGAGAGAAGATTACCTTCAATAAGATAGATTAACACAGTAACTATAACATTGGGCTGGAGTCTATCAAGAGATATTGAGAATGGCACTGGACAGGGCAAGGTTTAGATCCATTATTCATAGGGTCACTGCCAGTCATAGGCATCTTGAAGGCACATAATAACAACAGCTATTATATGACAGGTACTGTATGAATATGTTACATATTTTAACTTATTTAATTCTCAGGAGCTAGATGCAGTAAATACTGCTACTATTCTCACTTTAGAGATGGAAAACAGAGCACACAAAGGTTAAAGAACTAGACCAAGGCCACACAACTTGTAAGTGACCAGGATTCAAATCCAAGCTGTATAGTGCCATACTTATCACAAGGAAATAGATAAAGGGAAGATGAGGTGTATTCTTTAGGACAAGAAGATATAACACTGAACAACAAGGTGGGAAACTTCAACCTGTGATCAGCGGATGTCTTAAGCTTGGTAAGGTTGCAGAAGAGAGTTCAATGTTGATGGGCCAGAAAGCAGTTAAGACACTGTTAACAAAGACCAGGACTGATTGAGATTGATAGTGGCTTAGCCTAAAGTAGATGTGATAAAGGTGAAAAAAAAATGTAAAAAATTCAAAATGGAGGCAGAAGCAATGGGACTCAGTCATGAATGGGTGAGGATAAGGGTACAAGATTCTGGACCAGACATAGGGATTGGGCATGTAGGAGAAAGGGAAAAGTAGGTTTGGGGGTAAGATAATGACTTCAAGTTTTCACTTTGTGATCTGGACAACTCTTAGGACAGCCATAGAAAGTGCCAAGAGGGCAGTGGAGAGCCCACCTGGTCTGAATTTTCATAGGGGAAGTGGTCAGCATAAAGCTCCTAAATCTCTGGGAGATGTGAGGGCGTTCTGAGATGTAGGAGGAGTTGGGTGTTTCATGGGCAGTCTTCCTTAGAGCCTCCCAGGGCATAGTAAGAAATACAGTTGTTCAGTTTCACCTAGACCTGCTGAGACCAAATCCTTGGGTGAAGCTCAAATTTCTCCTTACTGGCTTTTTCAGCTCAGTGAACAGCAATTTTGAAACTATCCCTTCTACTGAAAATGTCCCTCTTAGCATCCTACACTCAGCCATATTTTGGTCTGCTTTCCCTAAAAGCCCCCTCTGACTATTTCCCTTTTACTCATGGACAGGGAAATGGAAGCAGGACAAGTATGTGCCTCCAAGCAGGTCCTCACCTCAGCCAACATCTAGCCACAGCAAGGGACATGCAAATTACCTCCACACATGCCTGGCACCTGCTGGGTATAGAGTCATATCTCTCTCAGCCCTGCGTCTGCCTTTCTAAGAGAATAGTGTCTGATGCTGGTGATGTTAATGGGCCCTTATGGATAGGATCACCTTCTAAAACAGATACTGGCATGAGTATTCTAAAATCTTGTCTCATATTTCTTTTTTTTAAATTTTTCATATTTCTAAGACTCAAACCATATGTAGGACTTTTCATTCAGTGACCCTAGGAACAGACTCCTAAGAACTTGCTGATTTCCCTGACAAAACTGGTAGGGTGGTTGGAATGTGGCCTCCAAAGTCATAACCTGGCTTTGAAAAGTGGACTACCATTTGGCCTTGTTGCCATTCCTATTAGGTGCAGCCCTGTTAGATGGCAACCCATCCACCGGTGCCACATAGCCATATCCAGGATTCAGGAGCCTGAAATCTATCTCCAGCTTGCTCAGCATCTCTCCTTGTCGAGGTCTTAGCATCTTTCTCCTTTGGAGATATCAGTAGTGTTGTGTGCCATTGAGCCAGAACCGACCCATAGTTGACCCTACAGTCAGTTTTCAGAGGCAGTAAATCCTGTGGAGCAGCTGGCAGATTTGAACCACACATCTTTGGGACTGCATTGCAGCCTGAAGATAAGAGTAGGCTGCCCTGACTTTTCAGAACAGGGAGTTCAACTTTTGGTAGAAAAGGGGTTGAGCCCATTGGACCCTTGCATGTCAGGTTCAGACTCTTGTCTCCCTTTGCTTTGCTGTGGTTGATCTATTTCTTGAGCATTTTAGGGACTTTAGGAATCCACCAAATCCACTATCTTCCAAATTTTCTCAGGTCTTCTTCCAGACCTACAGAATTAAATCTACAGGGAAGAAGTCTAATGATCTACATCACTAACAGGCTTCTTAAGGGATTCTTTGGGCCATCCCAAGCTCTGTGAATGGCAAAAATATAATGACCCTACTAACAACAGTCAGAGCAGTGTGTCAGGCCCACCTCCTAGCTATGTGCATTCCTCAGAGATTGCCTGGATTCTCTGGACAGAGTTCCCATCTGTTTAATGCTGACAACCTCTGTAACCGTGCCGGTCAGGATCCCTGAGGTGGTTGAAATAACATCGGGAGTTAGGAAACTGGCTCAGAGGGAGAAGAGATCTGCCTGGACAAGGTCATTCCCTTCCTCAGGCTTCAGTTGGGAACAACTTGTTGGGGAAGATGACATTCTAATAAACATTGAAACCAATAAATGAACCAGATAGTCATTTTAAAGGAAATAAAGGGGAATACCAGTTAGGGCAAAGATGGGGGAAGGGAAGAAGATAGATACCTAGGAAGGGTCACTCCTGCCTAGACCTGGTTGGCCAGGAGCCATCCTTGAAGGCCGTGGGGATTTGTCATAAGCCTATTGGTCGAAAAACCCGGAGACCCCTTCGGCCCAAGTTTGGGTGCTCTCAGGACCCTCTGAGACACGGCCATCCCTGGTCTTTGTCTCCCTGGTTCTCTGGGCCGACTCTCCCGAACCCCAGCCCTGATCCCTTTCTGACCCTCGAATAACTTGTTGGTTTCCCAGGGGCTTTGTTTCCCCGAGGTCACTGCTTCTGGGCCTCCTGGCAGCTGCCCCGCGCCCTCGTGGAGGCGGCATCTGACACCCCCTCCGGCCCCCGCCCCCTCCCCGCGCCTCTACGAGACCAGGGTCAAAGGCAGCAGTGTCACGTGGTCGCCGAGCAGCACCGAATCGGCCGGGAGAGCCGAGGGAGAATCCGGGTGGAAGCCGAGAAATCCAACCCCAATAGCAGCGCCCAGTCCCGCCCCGGCCCCCGCCCCGGGGTTCTTGCTGCATGCTTGCCGGCCGCCGGGGCCTCTGGAACCAATCTCTGGCTAGCACCCACGCGTCTTCACGGGATCGAGCCCGACTCCAGCGCCAGTGTTTCGGGCAGGTACGCGTGGGGGTCCAAGAAGGTACGGGGAGACAGGCTGGGGGCCCTCTGCACAAGGGTACGCCCCTTTGTGCTCCGAGAGAGCGAGGTTGCGCGCCCCAACTTCCAGTCTTCTGGGAGAGTCATCCATGCCGCGGGATGAGGGGTGAGGCTGTGAGGTGCCCAGAGCTGGGCCAGTGGCTAGTGCTGGGGGCTGGGCACCGGGAAAGAGGGGGATGGGGAAGTAGAGGTACGGGAGGCGGAGCAGGCGCTGGCGGCTGCGGCGTGGAGCGGGGGTGGGAGCGGTGGGAGGTGGCCTGGAAGGGGTTAACCCCAGCTAGAGCCCAGGCGGCGCGCGCACTGCCTGGGGGACCCAGGCGTCCTGTGACTGGCCGAGAGCGCCGCCTCCCCCGGGTGGCGCCCCAGCCACACGGCAGGTAAGAAGCCGGGAGGACCGGGGCCGCCTAGTCCTGTGCCACCAAACCGGTGGGCCCGAGCTGGGCTTGCAGGCCGCGAGGGGCCCGGGCGGCTGCCGGCGCAAGTTTGGTGCGGGCGGGCTCCGGGCGGGCGGGTGGAGTCTGCCGGGCCTCCTCGCACTGGGGTAGGAGGACAAAAGGGTGGGGGGCCCACCGCCCCGGGGCCAGGGGCAGGCCAGAGTTCGTGTGAGGGCAGCGCGGCAGCTGTAGGTCACGAATAATGTCACTCACGAGGAATGCCCCCTCCCCCTCTCCTGCTACGGAACAGGGGAAACTTTTGTCTGGCAAGGGAGGGGGTTAGAGGCCGGGTCCCAGCTTCAGCTTGGGTAAGGCAACCCGACCGGTTTTCTCCAGTCTTTGAGAGGCCTGGTCTCTAACTTCCCTCCCCCTCAGGTTTTCCCCGAGTAGCAAGTCCCCCTGTCGATCGCTGCTCCTTAATGCTCTTGGATGGATGTGAGGATGGGGTGCCCCTGGGATGTATGGGCCCTGGAACTGGCCAAGAATCAGGGTGTGATTTACAAGATTGACATGTCCCTGCGAATGAAATCCAGGGGATACCCAGGGGATACGGCCACATCCCCTCAGGCCCTTATACCTACTGCCATAGAGTTAACTCAGAGCTACACTCTTTGGGGTTTCTGAGGCTTATACATGCTTATGGGAGGCGACTGACCCACCTTTCTCCTGTAGTCGCTGGTGAAAACGAACTTCTGACCTTTCGGTTAGCAGCACAACACCTGAAGCAACTAAGAGGAGGCCTCCAAAATGACCTAGGATAGTGTTGCCCCTGGTCTGAGATAGAGACAGACTGGTTATCTCTCAGTTCCCAGATGTGTGACCTTGGACTTTTGTTTGTTTTCTCTGCAGCCTCAGTTTTCTCACCTGTAATATGGGAAAATACAGTTATCTGTTAGAATAAGGATGAAGTGAGATATCTGTACCTTAGTAAATGGTGGTGTGCTTACATTCAACAAGTATTTGTTGTGTTTCCAAACACTATGCTAATTGCTCTAATGCATGTATCTCATTTAATTCTCCTACATTCTTATTAACCACATTTACAGCTGAAGCCAAGACTGAGAATGGTAAAACCCAAGGTCACACAGATAGGAAGTGATGGAGCTAAGATTTGACCTCCCTCTCCTAGCCTGTGTCTCAATCACAGATTTCAGGCTTCATTATCAGTTGAAATTATGACCATTTCTCTTAAATCCAGGCATTGGTCTTTTCTTCTTGAGACTAGTTCCAGGTAAGGTTTGTGTCTGACTCTTGTCACTGTGGACAGTTGGGGAAGGCGAGGTGGGCAGATGGAACCTGGACTTGGAAGTCTAGTACAGTGTAGATTCTGTTCCTGGTTGGGTCTGTGGCAATAATACTCTCCCGGTGGGGGTGTGCAGGGCCTGTTTCCCTGGCTCCAGCAGTGGACAGCTGGTAGCTTTGTCAACAGACAGCTTTCCCAGCAGCACCCAGTAGACAGCAGATCTATGTGACCCCCATTCACATCAGGTCAGATTTAGATCAGTCCGGGGCAGAGGTGGGGCAGGAAAGTAGAGCCAGTGGGCAGGTGAAAAACTGAAAACTAAGACATTTTCCATCTTAAGACAGATGCTGTCTGAGTTAACCATCGTTGAGATCTTTAAAGCTAAACTAAGAGACTACTTAACAGTCCTGGAGGGGCTTGAGGACTGTAGTGGCGACTGGACTTTGGACATCATCACAACTACAGAACCCTATTGGAAAATATATGTGAATATGGAATCCTTGGAGGTAGCATAGTGTCGGGCACACTGTATTTGTTGCCTGAGTTAATATATGGAGGCACAGGCTTCCACTGTTTTCCACCAATGCTGTCCCAAACTCCAATTTGGAGCCTAGAGTTCCTACTTGAAAAATGGGAAAGACATTGCTATTTAGTAAATGACACCTTAAAACTATGGCCCAGGGAAGAGTGTGACTGATTGGGGTAGGTAATGAAAGAAGTTCCTGAGGGAGGGAAGTTCTGTACTACTGTCCTGCTGCTCAAGGACTGTGTCAGTGCTGTGACTGACAGGGAAGGTAGACTTTTCCTGGGTCCTAGGAATAGAGGGCCTTTTGGGGCTGGGGCTCATTGTCAGCTTGTAATAATAAGGGTAGAAATTCTGCTACTTGGCTGGACTGGCAGGGAACTTAGAAAAGTAGAAAGGAGCTCTGGTAGTATGACAGTTAATTAAGCACTTGTCTGTCAACCAAAAGGTCAGTGGTTGGAATCTATCCAGTGCCTCTGAGGGTGAAAAAACATAGTGATCTTCTCCTCTAAGGATTATAGTCTTGTGAGGCCAGGTCTGCTCTCACATGTGGGGTCACTGTTAATAAAAAAGGACTCAGTGGCACCTGACAATAACAACAGAAAACTAGAGGATTAAGTGGAGGGACTGACTGGAAGGCATGAGATCATCTGCCCCTTGGTTAGAGCTGGAGGAAATGCCTATGGGGAAAAAGACAGGTAAAGGGAAGGAGCCAAAGGCAAGAGAAGGTGGACAGTGAGTCTTTCATCACAAGGAGTATTCAAGGAACACCTCTAATAATTCCAGGATAGGACATGGTCACAAAAGTGTTAAAGTGTCTCAGAGTGTAGGAAATACCCTCAGGTCTCAGCAGCCCAAAGTACTCTCTGCCCTGGGCTTTGGACCTGCTCGACCAGATTTCTATACTTAGGATCAAAGCCAGACATTTTCGTCCCTCGAGATCAAGTCAGCTTCTGCTGGCTTGCAATTTGGTTTTGGGTATGGCTTGAAATATCTGAACTGTTTGGAAGACTTGGACATTTTTGTCTTGAAATGGAATGTTAGGATAATTTGTTAAATATGTATGGAAAATGTCTGTGGGCCAGGGGAACAGGGACATGTTGAGGTGCATTTGATATAGGACCTGGAGGGGCTGCTGGTCTGAAGTGGAAGAGGTGAGGGTCCAGGTGATGAACAGTGATAAGCAGGAGGTGGGCCATGATAGGGTAGGTGGGCTTGGAAGGTCAGTGAAAAGGAAAAGCACTTCTTACTGTTAATGTCAGCAGGCTTCCTAGGGGAAGAAGTCTTTGAGAGGATCCAGGTTGTTCAAAGAGGGCAGTGGGAGTCAAGATTGGGCTGTGGGTAGCTTGTAGTATCCTGCTCAGGAGTTTGGGTTTTATTCTGTAGTTGATGGAGAGGACAGAGGGTTTGTAAGCAGCTCGTTGAGTTGATGCTTGTTACTGTGTCTTGTGCCAGGCACTGTGCCAGGCCCTTTACAGATACCCCATTGAAATTGCACAGTACTCCTGCAAGGGAGCTTGTGGGGGTAGTGGTAACCCCTACCCTGTTTTCAGATAGGGTATGGATGCTCAGAGGTTGGATCATGTACGTAGAGATGGAATTTGAATCCAGGCCTGCCTGCCTCCCTAGCCTGAGCTCTTTCTACCATATTGTGCTGTTTCTCTCAGCATAATTTGGCCAAGATGGTGTAAGGACTGGCAATACTGAAGCCAGCTTGGAAGTGATGTTTGTCCTGTTCAGGACAGAACTGACCAGCATCTGACTGAGGCAGTGGGATTGAGAGGAAGGAGGAAGCTTTAGGACTTTGTAGCTGCCTTGGGATCTGGTCATCAAAGATGGCTTAAGAGTTGGGGAAGGAGCTTTATGGGGTACTGCCATGGATTTCCCAACCCTGAAGTGCTTTCTTCAATGTCAAGGGTATAGTCTTCTCCTGTGGGACTCATAAGGATTGAGACATATCAGAAGTAGCAGATCTAGGGACACTTACAGGGAAATAAGCTTCCTGGGAGGAGGTAAAGTTCTCATTGCTGAAGGCGTGCAGTCAGGCAGAGTTAGTGGGGCAGAAGGCTTGCCTCCGCAGGGTCATGCCTAGATGACCTTTCTCAGTTCTCCTTTCTTCCAAGAACTTCTCATTCAGATGGTGCCAGCCCACTTCTCCACCGTGCCCTTTTCACAGCCTTTCTGAGCTTACTCCTTCCTGCACATCTTGTAAAGTTACACATGTGATTGGCCCACAGACTTTGGAGCCTTTTTGACCTCTGGCATACACTGGCCCAGTTGACCTTCAGGGGGCTCCTTGGGAATGTAAGAATCTGTGGCCAGAATGTGGGCTGCCAGGGAATGTGATTTTTTTTTAATTAATTTTTTTTTTTTTACAGATTCAAATTCCATGTCTTTGTCAGTGAAATGCAATCAGTCTGTCTTCAAATATGAAGAATAAAGCTGAACTGGGCAGTATCAGTAGGGTTAGGGATGGGAGGAAGCTTGTGGGTTTGTGATTTTGTAAGTGAGCAATAGCCAGGGTGGGTTAAGGAACAGTTGGCTTCCTCTCCACAGTAGACACTAAAAATGAGGGTCTCCTGGTCTTTGAGACCTTCTAACAAAGGCACTTACTCCTACCTGGAAGGCTCTTAGAAAGCCCAATTTTGATTGCAGGCATCAATTTTGGTCATAGGGATTTGGAGGTTGGTGGAAGGGATGGATATTTTGGGAGCAGACACCACCAAGGGAATGTCAGAAGTACTGAGGCGCTTCTCTCTAGAGGATTTTGTTAAGTTACCACCTGGCCTTTGGATTCCTTTGTTTGCTTTGTTTCTTGAAAGAGCTTGGATTAATCTAGTTTTAAAATGTATTTGTCTGAGGGAAAGGTATCGATAGCCCACTGTGTTGCTGCAGTTCTCCATCCCCCACCCCTCTCAGCACCCAAGCAGGACCGCCTCTTCCACTCCCTGTGCGTTCTTGTCTATTCCTACTTTCACAGCGTTGCTCATGGTGAGATTGATGCTCAGTCACTACCCCCAAAACCCTTCTCCAATGCTCACCTCTAGCAGCACTTCTTTCCGGCAGTCATTACTAATTCCCCAGAGCTTCTATTTCCTGTTACCTCTTTTACATTTGCAGAAGCTGTCATCGGAACTTTTCATGGGGGCCTTTATATGCCTGGTTTTGAATTCCAGTTCCTCAAAGAGATATCTCCTCTCTAAGCTTTAAACTCTAGAAGAAGGGCTATATTTAGGTATCATTTCTTCTCCCATTGTTTAGGAGTC
Source organism: Elephantulus edwardii (assembly GCF_000299155.1). Taxonomy (NCBI): domain Eukaryota; kingdom Metazoa; phylum Chordata; class Mammalia; order Macroscelidea; family Macroscelididae; genus Elephantulus; species Elephantulus edwardii. The sequence goes on along the minus strand of NW_006399880.1, from coordinate 2,894,319 downwards.
TAAAGTCGTGGGTTCAAAATCTCAGTCCTCCCCCTCTTTGTTTTATAATTTATTTGTGTTACTATTGTTGAGAATGTACACATAGCACATGGGCCAATACAACATTTTCTAAATGTACGTACACTTCAGTGACATTGATTGTATTCTTTGAATTATGTCATTCTAACTTCTCTAAGTTATTCCTCCTCTCCTGACATAAAGCCCAAAACTCACTACTGTCAGATTGGTTCCAACTTACATCAGCCCTCTTTTGGGTTTCTAAGCCTGTAAAGCTTCACAAAGGAGAGAGCCCCTCTCTCTGCCATGGAGTGACTGGTGGATTTTAATTGCCAACCTTTTAGTTAGAAGCCCTATGTGTATAAACAAACCTCTGTGTAAAGTTAGAAGCCCTATGTGTATAAAGCCCTATGTGACAAAACCTCACTGCCTCCTAAAGTTCTTACCTGATTTTTTAAATTACGTTTGTCAATTTGATCCCATTTAGATAGGTTTTTTTAAAAAAGTGCATTGCTCACATCAGACATTTTCCAGTTAATTTCGCTAAACTGATGCTTAGTTTTAAGAGAACACCATTGTTTTTTACTTAAAGATTATCTAGAGCAGTAACTTCAAGGGTTTATGTAGTTTCCTTGCATCTAGAAAGGCTGGGTTCCATGAGAATGTTAATTCTACCTATCCCTGCTTTTGGTCAGATCTACCCTGTAGGCAGCTCTGTTACTCTTAGCTCCTTGATTGAGGGCAGAGTGCCTAAACCTGGGCACCGATTTCCCAAGCTGTGAAATTGGGAATAACGTGAGTCCTTTTGTGCGAGGGAGATTGTGCAGATCAGTGCCGTGTATAAGAACCCAGTAAGTATTAACTAGTCAGATATTTATAGTGGTGGTTGTTACTATTATAGTTGTTATAACTAGGAAGTGATCTTCCCTTTTAGAGATGGAGGGAAGAATATATAAAGTCTGAGTTTCTGAACTTTCTGCTCAGATGTCTTCAGAACAGGGCTTCAAACTTGTTCTAAATGTTTCAGTCATAGCGGATGGAAGCGAGGGCAACAACCAAATAGTTGTTGCATAGGAACCAAATCTCTTGCTTTTCTTTTGACCTTAGTAGGAACCAGTCAAGAAAGCCCCTCAAAAGATGCCAGCTGCACTACACCACACATTTATAGGGTCTTGTTTCACATCCCAGTTTGGTTACTCCCTCTTTGTAGAAAAGCTGTTTAGTTTCTTTTATCTGAACAAAAGGATTAATAATTGTGTCTGTCTCCAGTACTGAGTGAGCTCTAGTGGCCTAGTGGAAAGTAGCTGCACTGCAGTCCCAAAGGCATGTGGTCCAAACCCACCAGCTCTGCTCCACAAAAGAATGGGCATTCTCCTCTCATGCACTTAACTGCCTCGGAAAACTTGCTATGAGTTGGTTTCAACTTTGACAGCACACAACAATAATAACAGTATCTGCAAGACCAGATTAGTTCACTTAGACTGAGGGCTCTAAACATTGATAACTTGTTGTACTCTCTGCTGTGCTTATTTACAAATTCAAATGGCATATATGAGTTGCATACATACATACAGGTGTGTGCTTTAACTATCCATGATACAAGTGACATAGACTAAGCGGAATGAGATGAATAGAATTATAGAGTTTGTAGCTGATATTGGTTATACATACTCTTACTATATATCACATTTTCTAATAAACAACAACAAAAAGAATTATTTCACTGATTACGAGGAAAATGAGTCAAGTAGTTGTTTAAAACTATGTAAATTCTGTTGATCTTCCATACTAAAAATTGATTTTTGCCAGTTTTGCTTTAAATAACTCATACTCAGTTTTGATGCTTGTTTCAAAATATTTTAAATGAACAAATTAAAATATGTCATAAGAGAAAATGGAATGACCAGAAAACAAGTATGACAACATTTATTGTTTTATTTGTATAAAGGTCTTTCATCCCAAACACTATATAATTAAAAACATTTCTTTCTGTTCTTTGCTCTGACAAATTCTTCAATGATTTCATCACAATTAAGCTGCTGTACAGTATCTACTTCTGTACATAATAAGGATAATGAATTGAGTGTTTCTTGAATCCCTGTTGTATGCTGAGGGTTTTTGTGTTCCTTTGGGGATGAAAATGAGCATTCTTTTGTGCAGTCTGTGATCATTAAAGTTAGGAATATGCATTAAATAATTTAAACTTCATATTGGGAACTGTGTATTATACTTTGTCTCTGATTGTAGATTTTGACATGCTTTCATGAGTAAAATTTATTTTTTCAGAATCTGTAAATTTAATTCTAATGGAAGAGTGAAATTGTTGTACTTCTCTATAAAGGTTTGTGTTTAAGCCATTGGGATAAGCCGGTACTAATTTCTTGGATGCTTTCATATACTATTCATTGTTTAGAAGTGACATCTATTAGAAAGCACTTCATACGTTTGCATCCTTCTTTGTATGCAAACTTCAAGTATGTCAGTGATTGTGTAGTATGCGCTTATGTGAAATTGATCTCTGGTACTCAATGATACTTTCAGAATGCTTCCATCCTTGTTTTCTTTTAATGCTTTTGCGAAGGTGAACTGCTTGATAATCAGTTTTTCACAGTATTTGTTTTGTTGTGTTTTCAAAATTTTCAGTAAATTATGTAAATACCCTGTTACATAATGGTAGAGATCTTTGTATATCTTAATGTCTGAGTTTTGGAAAGCTGGGCTCATCTGGTGAAACTGCTGCAGTGTATTATTCCATATAATCAACATAAGTATATATTTCAGTATTTGTACTATGTTGGTAGTGTGTTCACTCTCTCTTTTTGTATCTTCTTTTAGTGTCTGGTCTAAAGCAGTATTTTCTAAGGGATCTAGAATCTTCAGAATCTGACTCCAGGATTACTCATTCCAGCATTTACTTCCTAATGTATGTTAGAAAGATTTTTTAATACTTTGTCATTGTTGTTGTTGTTAAGTGCCGTTGAGTCACAGGTGACTCATAGCGACCCTATGAAGGAGAGTCCTCGACGCTTTGGTGCCTTTTTTCCTCTCTCCAGGTTCATAGGGTTTCCGGAGGCAAGCTTTTATGGAAGTGGATGCCACTCCTCCTTCCAAGCTTGTTTTCATCGGGGAGCTCCACTCCACTCTCTGTCCGCATTGGGTAACCAGCCATTAATGCATTTAACACATCAGTGTCACAGTGTTCAGCCTCACACTAATCACAAATGACTGCTGTACGGCAACTTGTACACCAGAGCTATACGACCTAGAGGAATGTCTGAACAAAAACAATGAAAGACTGGCCTGCCAACCCCCTCATGGGCCCCCAAAAACCACCACACGTGCCTGGAGTCCTCAAACCTACCGCGCCTCCAGAAGCCAGAGACCGGATTCAGCTGGCATTTAATATCCCAAGAACTTCCCTTCAATGAGTTGAGGTAGTAAAAGTTTGTAGAGTAACAAAATTTTTAAGTACTCTTGAGTCAGCTGTGACTCACAGCAGCCTTATACACAACAGTTGTGAACTTTGCCATCTCCTGCATCTTCCCAGTTTCTGTCCTGCTTCAACCAGTGTGCTAGTCACTGTGTCATCCCATCTTACTGAGGATCTTTTCTTTTGCTTACATTCTTTCTTCACCAGCAAGATGTCCTCTGCAAGGAAGTGAAACACAGTTTCACCACCCTTGCTGATAAGGAACACTGTGGCTGCACTTCGTTCAAGACATTTGCTTGTTCTTTTGGCAATCTGTGAGATGTTCAGTACTGCCCACCAACAATGTAATTCAAGGGCTTCAATTCTTCTATGAATTGAATAAATTCAATGAGTAAATCCTTATTCATTGTCTACCTTTCAGATGCATGGGAAGTAATAAACCACTGTGGCTTGGATCAAGTGTATCTTAGTCTTTATAAACTAACATCCTTGCTCTTTACAACTTTGGAGAGCCCCTTGACACGTCTTTTAATTCCCCCAATGTAGCACATCTTTTGATTTCTTGCTGCTACCATGGTTTTGATTGTGGATCCAAAAAATGAAATAGTTGACAATTTCAGTCTTTTCTCCATCAGTCATGATGCTGCCTGTTGGTCCATTGGTGAAAATTTTCATTTCTTGATGTTGAGAATGCTTCTAGAAGTTAATCTGTGCCACATTCTCTAAGATTAAGTGAATATACAGCACATGGGATGAAAATAGTATATTCATTTTATGCTAAAACTTTCTGTTGCATGCCTTTATAATGCTCTGACATTGGTAGCATTGCCATAGAATTGGCCTCTGCACTTAGAGGAATCCGTTTTGCAAACTTCCCATAGATTGTGAGGTACGCAATTTGCAATTTCTGTACTGGTACAACTTTTCAACTAGTAAATGTGATAATTACTCAACAGGTTTTCCATCTGTTGGAGATACATTCCTTAAATCATTTCTTCACTGATAAGAAAGATCAGGAGTAGAATCTACAGTTGTTGTTGTTGTTATGTGCCGTCAAGTCATTTCCGACTCATAGCGACCCTATGCACAACAGCCCTAAACCCTGCTCTATCCTGCACCAACCGCACCGCCTCTGACACACCTATCCCGATTACCCCAGTCACCGAATCAATCCATCTCATAGAGGGTCTTCCCCTCCTGCGTTGTCCCTCCACCCTCC
>NW_006399880.1:2876801-2887721 GCF_000299155.1 Elephantulus edwardii | reverse complement strand
TCCACACCACAGCAGTGGGCAACGAGCTTAAAGCCCCTGATGGCTCTGGGCGCTGACTCTCACCAGTGGCTATGGATGAAGTCACAGGCGATTTTCAGCCAGCACCTGTATACAGTCATTTATATGTTGTTGTTGTTGTTATGTGCCGTCAAGTCGCTTGCGACTCATAGCGACCCTATGTACAACAGCCCTAAACCCCGCTCTATCCTGTGCCAATCGCTTTGCCTCTGACACACCCATCCCGATTACCCCAGTCACTGAATCCATCCACCTCATAGAGGGTCTTCCCCTCCTACACTGTCCCTCCACTCTACCCAGCATGTGTGCCTTGTGTTTTATGCAATCATTCATATGCATTATATTTTATACAGTTAATTACCATTGCTGTAAATCTATTATCACCCTGTCTTTTCAAGGCTCCATTGAACATTTCCCAATCTTTCACCCCCCTTCTACCCACCAGCCTGTGCTATCATAGTGATTTTCCTCCTTTCCCTTTTTCTACTTCCTTTCTCCCCTTTCCTTCCCCTTTTGAACATTTATACATCTTGCTCAGTTATACACCTATTACCACAAGTCACCTTATACAGTGATTGTCCTTGCGTGACTGGGGTACTTCACTAAGCATAATGGCCTCTAGTCTCTTAAGTTATATAGTACTTTACAAAATTGTTCCTCAGTGCTTCATAGTATTCCATTGTCTGATGTACCACAATTTCTCAGTCCATTTGTGTGTAACAATATTTTAAGATGTGCTCTACTAAAAATGGATCAAACTGACCAAAAAGTTTAATTCCCAAACCCTAAATTTCTTCCTCTAAGAGATAGTCTATATTCAGCAGGTGTTATAATGACAGCAATGAGTTGTAACACTATTTTTCATTATGAATATTTTCCATCGGTTTATGTTTAAAGTTCATGAGTTAAACTAAAACTATGTCTTCAGATTAGGTATGACAACATACAGTTGCTATAAATGGAACTGAATTCAGGTTTATCAGTTATACTTGAGTGACACCAAATACTAAATCTGTCCTTGTGTTGTTATTGTTGTTATGTGCTGTTGAGTTGCCTGCGACTCATAGCGACTCTGTATACAACAGCCCTAAACTCTGCTCTATCCTATGCAAATCCTATTGTCTCTGAGACACCTCCCTCCATTACCCCAGTAACTGACTGACTCAATCCATCTCATCGAGGGTCTTCCTCTCCTGCACTGTCCCTCCACCCTCCCAAGTGTGACATCCTTCTCCAAGGACTGGATCTCTCCTTAGAAAATGAAATTATTTAGTACTAAATAGTTTATAAACAAAACAACATACTGAACTGACTGAGGGAAAATACGGTAGCCACTCTCTTTAATTTTCACCCTTAGGTGTGCACCCTAGAAGTATCCAGTTATAGAACATTTCTGGTTTACCATTCAACTGACAGTCACTTGACTCCTTTTTTTTTTTTTAAATTGTGATCTCCCAAGTAAGAATAGCAAAATTTAACAGAACAGCAAACATCAAATGCTGGCGAGGTCGTGGAGAAACCTGAACCCTTATTCACTGCGTGTGAGAGTGTAAAATGGTACAACCACTATGGAAGGCAGTATGGCGCTTTCTTTAACAGTTGCAAATAGAAATACCATTTGACCCAGCATTTCCACTACTGGGAATATACCCCAAAGAAACCATAACTACAACCCAAGCAGATACATGTACATCCATGTTTATTGCAGCCTTGTTTGCAATAGCAAAGAGCTGGAAACAACCCAAGTGCCCATCAACAAACGAATGGATAGAAAAGTTCTGATATATTCGTACAGTGGAATACTATGCAGCATTGAAAAACAAGGAACTCATGAAATACTATGCCAAATGGATGGCCCTGGAGAGCATTTTGCTGAGTGAAATATCTCAGTCACAAAAGGAAAAATATTGCATAGGGCCACTTGTAAAATGGGACCAACATCAGGATTGAGGGAAGACAGAAAAGGAGGGGAGGAATGATGTGTATACTGCATTGAAACAGATGAGGGAGAGATCTGTTTAAAAGGGATATATGAATGGTTACAGAAGTTCAGAATGAAGGCTGAATAGTGGAGCGAACTTGGGGGGAGGGATTGCATAACAATGAAAGAGTTTTTGTTTTTCTTTTCACGAAGAGTGCTTTTGGGGGAGGGAGAAAAGTGTAACAATAAATGAGTGGAAATCCCAAGTCTCTGTAAACTTTCATTAAAATAAATAAAAAAAATTTGTGATCTCAATGTAGGTTTGGGTTCTCATTCATCCATTGGATTCTTAGCCAGTAATTTACATTCTTCTTGGGTTAGATGCCATTGAGTGGTATATGACTCATAGTGACCCTATGAACAAAAGATCTGAAACTAGACCTGTCCTGAGCCATTCTTACACTTCCTGAAACACAACAGCCCATTGCAGCAGTCACCTTGTCAATCCACTGGTTAAGGGTCTTCCTCTCCTTCAACCTTCCACTCTTCCCAACATCATGTCCTTCTCCATGAAATAGCACCTCCTAGCAATATGTCCAAAGTATGTTAGGTGAAGTCTCATCATTCTTGCTTCCAAAGAGCACTCTGGCTGCACCCTCTCCAAGACAGATCTATTAATTTTCTTGGCTGTCCTTGGAATGTTCAGTGTTCTTCTCCAACATTACACCTCAAAGCTATCATTGTTTTTCTGTCATTCTTATTCATTGTCCAGGTCTTGGATGCATAGCTAATACTCAGAAAGACCATGGCCTGAATCAGAAGCACCTTAGTCCTCAAACTGACATCACTACTCCTCAATAATTTGGAAAGGTCCTTAAGTGCATATTTTTCCATTGCAGTGCATCTCCTTATTTCCTTACTGCTCATACCAAAGGTGTTAATTGTGGATCCAAGCACGATGAAGCTGTTGATAGTTTCATTCACCTCTTCATCCATCTTGACACTGCCTATTGATTGGTCCAGTGCTAAGAATCTTTGTTTCCTCGATATTGAGATGCAATTCATACTGAAGGTTCATTCCTTGATCTTCTGCAACAAGTGCTTCAAATCCTCTTCACTTTGTTTCAGTCCTTGAAGTTGGACATCATGCTTGGAAGAATGGAGAGACAGAGAAGGAAAGGGAGACCATCGATTAGATGGATTAATATGGTGACTGGGGTAATAAGGGTAGGTGTGTTGGATACAATGAAGGTGGCACAGGATAGAGCAGGTTTCAGGGCTCTTGTACATAAGGTCCCTATGAGTCGCAAGCAACTCGATGGCACATAACAACTGTAGTAAATACATTTGCATAATTGGAAATAAAAGAACATTTGTAAAACAAGTAAAATGTTACAAATTTTCATTTTAATTTGGACCTCATTGTTGTGTACAATTGAGTGAGAACCCATAGCAGACCCCTCCAGTTGGTTTTCAGAGGCAGTTAATGGCATGGGAGGAGAGTGCTCTTCCTTCTGCTGGTGGAACTGAACTGTGTGCCTTTGGGATTGCTGTGCAGCTTCTTGACACTAGTCCAAGAGAGTTCTCTAATTTGAACATTAAATAAATTTACATTGGTAAAGATTTGTTTGGGACTTGGTTTTCAGTTCTGAGATAGCTAAAAGAAGTAGTACTTATAAGATAGCTCAAAGTACTTAGAAGACAGTTGGACAGTTTCATTTGTTTAAGATAGCTATTTGTGAGCCCTTTATAGATCTCCACAAGTGTTTTTAGTCTTAAAATGATACTTGAAATTTCATTTTCCATCCTTTGATGCTGCATCTTTTTGGTTCATTGGCTTGCTCTTGATACTCTAGTGGAGCAAGAACAATTACAAATGAGCATGATGCAAATATAAGGGTATGCTCAACCAGAGATGAGTTTTGGTTTGCTTTGTGTATAACCGACTACCTCTTGAGTCGTGATTATAGTGCTGCTGGTTGTGTTCTTCTGTGATTAGTGAGAGAACAGAATGTGTGGTTATACCTGATTTGTACAAAATTAAAAGGAAATATAATTGTCATTGTACACAGAATTGATAAAAGTGTTTCCTTTAATGCCCTGCATTTCTCCATATACTGAAGTGCTCACTTTTCCTTATGTCCTGTCTGCTTGGTCTCTCTGGGGCTTTGCGTTGGACAACTTGTGCCTCCGTTTTGTTGCTGTCCACAGAACATGCTTGCCTTGCTTATTGGTCAGTCTGTCCCTGCTTGTCTAGCAATACTTAGAAACGTAATACAGGGAGGATGCTTATTACCTAAAAGCTCAGTCCATGTTGATTACAGTTGATGTTACGTGCTGTCCAGTCGCAACCGACCCACCTTACCCTCCAGCAGGTTTTCAGAGACTGTAAATAAACGTGTAACAGATAGTCCATATTTCTCCTGTGGAGAATTTATTATTATTATTATTATTATTATTATTAAAGGAACTCACTTAAGGCAATACAGTGATTAACTATTTGACTGTTTTAACCCAAAGTTTGGTGGTTTTAACCTACTCAGTGGCTCCAGAGCAGGCAGGCCTGTGATCTGCTACTGTAAAAGAGCTAAGTGTGGGCAGTTCTGCTCTGTCAGAGGGGGTCACTGTGAGTTGAAAATTGATTTAATGACTCCCAACAACAACAAAACGGCACTTTTTTCATCCTGACAGTAACAGTTGGAGATGCTATTATTATCCCTCTTTTTGGAAAAAAAAATTATTATGATATAATTGGTAATGCTGTTTCAGTAATTTTTATGTGTATAATTAGCTCAGTGCCATTAATTACATTCATCATATTGTGCAGCTATATCCATTTCTAAATTTTTCATCACCATTAATAGAACCCAATACTCCCTAAGTGATACTTCTTTTACCCACCTGCCCCTGGTAACCACAAGTAAACTTTAGTTTCTATGCATTTGTCTATTCTAGATATTTCCTAAAAGTGCAGTATTTGTCTTCTTGTGTCTGACTGACTTAATTTGGCAGAATGTTTTCAAGGTTCATCTTTGTGGCAGCAGTTACCAGAATTACATTTTCCTACGTGACTGAATATACTCCATTGTGCGGGTATAATGACACATGGATATATATCTGTCTTTTGATGGACAAATGGGGTTTATTTCTACTTTCTGATGATTATGAACAATGCTTTGGTGAGCATTAGTTTAACCAATCTTTGAGTCCCCTCTTTGAAGACTTTTGAGCATATACTAGGAGTGGAATTGCTGATCTAATGCTAATTCTATTTAATTTTTGAGGAGCAACCAAGCAGTTTTTCACTGAGACTGCTCTCCCCCCACCCCAATTTTTAGTGGTTTGAAGCTTTCCTGATACATTCCTACCAGCAATAGCTGAAGATTCTGATTTTTCGGTTTCCATACCAACAGGGGTTATTTTCCATTTTTCTAATAATAGCTGCCCTGTTGTTTTTATGTGCCATTGAGTCAAGTACTACTCGTTGCGATCTGTGAACAGTATACATCTGAACTCTGACCTGTCTGTCCTGTGCCATCTTCAACATCTCTGACACACTTGAGCCCATTGCTGCAGTTATTGTGTCAACACAGTAATAGTTGTCCTAGTAAGAGTAAAGTATCTTGATGTGCATTTCCCTAATGATTAAGGATGTTAAGCTTTTTTTCATATGCTTTTCAGTCACTTGTTTTTATCTGTAGTGAAATGTCTACTTAGGACATTTGTCCATGTTTTCAGTGGGTGGTTTTTCTTTTTGTTTTTGAGTTGTAGGAGTTCTTGATATATTCAGGATACTAAATTCTTTTTTCAGATATATGATTACCTAAGTTTACTTCCTTTTAGTAGAGGTGACGGTGGTTAGGAGAAGGGCACAACTTACCCTTGAGCAATGTAGAACGAGAATCACAGTTAGGGCTGCTGATTTCTGAGAAGCTACTCTGGCCAGAGGACACACACTTGCTTCGTGAGGCACCAGCAGGCAGGTGTGATGGGTGCATGCATGTGAGGGAAGACTGATTTCAACCCAGAGTACTGAGAAAACCTTGAAAAGGAGAGCTACCAAGATGGGACTTTTATCAGGAGTGAGAGTCCGTAGAGAAAGACATCATCCTTGATACAGTGGCAGGAGGAAAAAAGCAGGCCACCAGTGAGATGGACTCTGCCACAGTGGCTGCAGCGCTGCCTCAAGCGCACTAATGGTGGGAGGGTGGCCTGGGACTGACCGTGCAGGTGGTGTTTTGTTCTGTGTCTATAGGGGCACTGTGAGTGGGAGCCAACTTGATGGCACCTGACACCATGGAAAAGCTGTGTCTCAAGCAAGCAAGCTCCTCATTTTTGGAGCTGTGGAGCCAAATCTGGGATCCCACAGTGAGATGTTGTGGTAGGGGTTCTAGCCAAATTCCTGCTTGAGGTCTTTGGCTCTATGAGGGAGGCACTTGGCTTCTCCTCATCTCCTGCTGGCCGATAGGGTGGCACTAGTTGGTTTGTGTAGTCATTATTTAGTGGCAGCCACTTCTGGTTTACTCTTCCAGCCTTGCAAATAGCTGCCTGCTCAGGCAGAAGCCAGGGGAGAAGATAGGCATATCATCATCAGTGAGGCTTTACCCATGATGTGCCCACTGCCTCCTTATATCTGGATAACACCTGTTTGCTTTTATGAGAGAGTAAGTTTAGTGTGGTAAGGAGTTGCACTACAAACAACTGGTTCTAATCCACCAGCTACTCTGTGGAAGAAAGATGAGTAGTCTCCCATGTGATTTACTGCCTCTGAGAACCAGCTAGAGGGTCTGTTATGGGTCAGTTCTGACTCACCGGTACACAGCAAGGGCTCTCTCACCTGGCCTCTGGACCAGTAACATTAACATCAGCTGGGAATTTGTTAGAAATGCAAGTCACCTAACCCTACCTCGGACCTCTGAGAAATTTGGAGAGTGAGGCCAGTGATGTGCATTTTTACGCATTTGACGGGGAATTCTGGTACTCAAAAAAGTTTTAAACCACTGGAGTAAGTAATAAAAATACAGTGTTGATGTTTTAATGATCTTGGACGTGTCTGTTTTCAGCATTATGGATATAAAACTTTCACTGTGGATTAGTAAGGAAGCACAGATAAGCCTGTGCTTACCTTTTTTGCTGTCTCTGCCAGAGAATATGAATTTAAAAAGAGACTTGAATTATATACTGTAGGGTTGAAAGAGGGATATATACTTGCCATATCTATAAGCAGAATCTTTGATGTGGATGAAAAAAGTGAATTAGACACTACGGATTAATGAAAAACTCAAACTCATTGCCATTGTTGTTGATTGCCTCTGAGTCGAGCACGACTCATAGTGACCCTATGAACAAAAGACCTGAAGCCCCTCTACAACTATTGACACTTAGCAAAGTTCATAGGGTTTCCAGAGACATGTTATTTAGGAAGTGGATGCCACGCCTGCTTCCAAACCTGTCATAGAATGTTATTGTTTTTATATACCAATGAATTGCTTGCAATGTACAGTGACCTTATGTACAGCAGCTCTGACCTGAGCAGTCTCACTAACTCTGACACATCAACCCCCATTGCCCCAGTCACTGTATCAATCCATCTTATCCAGGATCTTCCTCTCCTGCACTGTCTGTCCACCCTTCAGAGCATGATGTCCTTTTTCAAGGACGGATCTCTCCTGGCCATGTGCCCAAATAAGTGAGTTGGAGCTTCAAAATCCTAGCCTCCAAGGAAAGACTTGGTTTCACCCTCTCCAAGACAGACCTATTCGTTTTCTTGGCGGTCCATGGTATGGTCAAGACTCTTCTCCAGCACCACAGCTCAAAGGCATCGATTCTTCTTCTGTCATCCTTAGTCATTGTCCAACTCTCTGAAGCATAACAAATAATTGAGAGGACGATGGCCTGGATTAGGTGCACCTTTGTATCTACACTGACATTGTTGCTCTTCAGCACTCTGGAGAGGTCCATGACAGCAGATTTTCCCAATGCAATTCATCTTTTGATTTCTTGACTGCTTGTGTTAAGAGTATTGATTGTGGATCTGATCAAGCTGTAATTATTAAAACCTCAATCACTTCTCCATCTAATATGGTGCTGCCAGTTGGCCCAGTGGTGAGAATCTTTGTCTTTTTTATGTTGAGCATCAGTCCATATTGAATACTACAGTCTTTGACATTTTGCAGCAAGTGCTTCAGGTCCTCCTCAGTTTCAGCAAGCAACGTTGTGTCATCTGCATATCACAGGTTGTTAATGAGTCTTCCTTTAATCCTGATGGCACACTCCTCCTCATAAAGCCCTGCTTCCCAAATGGTCTGTTCTGCATACAGATTGAAAAGATATAGGGACAGAATGCATCCCTGACACACTCCTTTCCTGATTTTGAACCATGCAGTGTTTCCTTGCTCTCTTCTGAAGATTGCTTCTTGGTCCAAATATAGGTTTCATATAAGCACAGTCAAGTGCTCTGAGATTCCCATTTTCCTCAAGGTTAGCTACAATTTATTGTGATCCACACAGTCAAATGCCTTTGCATAGTCAATGAAACACAGATAGACATTCTTTTGGAACTCTCTGCTTTCTGCCAAAAGCCATCTGAGATTGGCAGTAATGTCCCTAGTGCCACGACCTCTTCTAAACCCGGCCTGTATTTCTGGTAGTTCTCTGTCAGTGTACTGTCCAAGTCTTTTCTGGATAATTTTCAGCAGGATTTTGCTAGTGTGTGATATTAGTGATATTGTTCTATAATTTCCACACTCTGTCAGGGCACCTTTTTTTGGAATGGGAATACGTATGGCTCTCTTCCAGTCAGTTGGCCAAGTAGTTGCCCTCCAGATTTCTTGGCACAACTTGGTGAGCACACGCAGGGCAGCATGTGTTTGCTGAAATATGTCAGTTGGTATTCCATCAATTCCTGGGGCATTATTTTTTGCCAAGTCCTTCAGAGCAGCCTTCACTTCCTTCTTCATCACCATTGCCACATACTCATATGTTGTTTCTTGACATTCTTCTGTGTCAGCCAATTCTTTTTGGTTCAGTGACTCTGTATACTCCTTCCATCTGCTTTTAGTGCTTCTTAAATCATTCCGTATCCTGCCCATAGCATCCTTAAGCATTACAACTTGTGGCTTGAATTTGTTCTTTATTTCTTTCAGCTTAAGAAACACCGAGCGAGTTTGGCCCTTTTGATTTTCTGACTTCAGCTCCTTGCACATTTCATTATAATATTTTGACTTGTATTCCTGAGCAGCCCTTTGAAATCTTCTGTTTAGTTTCTTCTTGATTTTTTTCCCTTTCCTTTGGCTTCTCGGTGCTCTAGTGCAATATTCTGAGTCTCTTCTGACATCCATCCACTTTGGTCTTTTCTTCTTCTTCCTTCTTAGTAATGACATTTTACATTCTTCGTGAACGATATTCTTGGTATCTACCCACAGCTTAACTGGTCTTCGTTCAATAGTGATCAAGGTCTCAAACCTATTCCTCAGTTGGTTTTTAAATTCATGGGAGATAGACTCAGGTCAAAGTTTGATTCCTGTGGATATAATTTAACCATCTTTAGATTTAATTTGAACTTGCATATGAGCAGTTGATGGTCTGTTCCACAGTCAGCACCTGGCCTAATTTTCACTGCTGATATTGAACTTCTCCAATGTTTCCTTCCACTGATGTAATCAATCTGATTCCTGTGCATCCCATCAGGTGAAATCCATGTGTATAGCCTGCGCTTATATTGCTTATAAAAGATGTTTGCTATGAATAAATCATCGATTGTACAGAATTATATCATTCTATCCCAGCCTCATTCTGTCACCAAGTCCATACTTTCTGACTACTGATCCCTCTTCCTGATTCCCAACTTTTGCATTCCAGTCACCATTATTATTAAAGCATGTTGGTTACATGTTCGATCGATTTCAGACTGCAAGTTGATAGAAATCCTAGCATAGGAGGAGATTGCCCATCTTTCTCAGAGCAGCTAGTGGGTTTGAACTGTGTGCCTTTGGGTTGGCAGTGCAATTCCTTACCACAACTCCCTTGGATTAGTGGTGGTGGTGGTTGTTGTGTACCATTGAGTTGGAAACAACACACTCCAAAACCTCAAGCAAATTTTCAGAGGCAGTAAATCACATAAAAGGAGGGAGATTAGAGTGCCCATTTTTCTCCTGTGGGGCAGCTGGTGGATTTGAACTGTGTATCTTTGAGTTAGCAGTATAGTTCCTTACCACTAAGCCACCAAAGCTCCCTGAATTAAGTGCAAGTAAAACTGTGCTTATCTTGCTTATTGGTTGATCCAGCAAATGTTGGGATCCAGAGCAAAGCCCAGCCTCTCTCAAGGAGTCACCATTTTGTAACAATTCCCTGTACCCTAAACTTGGTCGAGTGATACAACGAGAAGGCACAAGAACCCCAAAATTATTTTAGAGCACAGAACTGGGGCAATTTGAGGAAGCCACAGATTAAGCAGGGAGGACTGAGATGATGGGGATCTTTGAGGATGGCAGGGAGGGTTAATTTTTGTGTACCTTTGATGACAAGTTGTGTGCTGGGGCTAGGGGCAGAGCTAGAGTCAGAAGGTGAATCCTGCTTCAGACAAGGATGTGGGCTGCTGCTAATATGTAGGGGTGATTATAGGACCAGATGTGGTGGAAGAGAACTGAGGGTTACCAGTCCTGGAGTTTTAAGCATCTCGAGAATGTTAATGATGATCATCATAATAATTGCTTCTAACATTGAGAGTTTGCGACTCATAGCGACCCTATGCACAACAGCCCTAAACCCTGCTCTGTCCTGTGCCAACCGAACTGCCTCTGACACACCCATCCTGATTACCCCAATCACCAAATCAATCCAGCTCATAGAGGGGCTTCCCCTCCTGCGCTGTCCCTCCACCTTCCCAAGCATGATGTCTCTCTCCAAGGACCCATCCCTCCTGGCAACATGTCCAAAGTATGTCAGACGAAGCCCCAGAATCCTTGCCTCCAAGGAGTAGC
>NW_006399880.1:2866027-2876672 GCF_000299155.1 Elephantulus edwardii | reverse complement strand
ATAACAAGCGATTGCAAAGACCATGGCCTGTATCAGGCGCACCTTAGTCTCCAGAGAGACACTGTTGCTCTTGAGTAGAGAGGTCCCTAACAGCAGACTTTCTCATCGCTATACGCTTTTTGATTTCCTGACTGCTGGTGCCAAGAGTGTTGACCGTGGAGCCGAGCAAACTGAAAATAAAAGTGAGTCTCAGTCTCATGTCCTCTCCTCTGGCTCTAGCAAGATGGATTGGGAGTCTGGATCAGAACCCACATGTGCCTCATCTGTTCATTCAGTGTCTCCATGGTACTGCCCAGGAGCTCAAGGGCTCTGACATGGGGTAGGAAACCCCCTCCTCATTTCTTGTTTGGGGAGCTAAGGCCCAGACAGGGAAGGGACTCACTATTGGCTACACAAAGTGTCAGTGTCATAGTTGGGAGCAGGACTCAAAGAGCTGTCTTTGCCACTTTGCAAAAAAGAATTTGTTTCTCTAAATTATTACATATAGCACCACTTCCCACTACCATCTTTGCACACTGGGTAACTGTAGCCCTCAGCTGTCTTAAAGCAACTCTGGGGGTAGAGATGGGTGTGCTGGAGGGAGAAAGCTGCCAAGGAGGGCGGGGCAGCTTCCAAGAGAAAGAATACCAAAAAGCCGAAACTCTAGACGGAAACCAAATGTATTTTCTCAATCCTGAGAGGATATTGGGAACAATGGAGGTAGGATGAGGGAAGTTGGAGTATAAAAAGGGCTTCTTGATAGCCTTTTAAAAAAGAGCAGGGTCTTTTAAGTTTGGCTTTTGTTTCTCTGAAGGATGTTTATGAAATATCTTGAAGACAGGATCTCCGAGTTTTGTTCATGAAATTTGTCAGGGCCTTGTTTTTGGTTTGTTGTTTTTTTTAAGTTGAAGCAGGTTTAGAGCTGAGAAGAAATTGGTCAAGTTCAAGCTCCCTATTTTACAGTTAGAGAAACTGAGGTTTAAGAAGTGAGAAGGGATCTCTTTGAGGCTTTACAGTAAAGTAGCAGAGCAATTTGTATCAGAACCCAAGTCTCTAGTGCCTTGTCAGGAGCTCGTCCTCCACCTCTGGGTCACAGATTGGTGTGGAAGCTGGCCAGGGACTGTGGAGGGATCTCCTTGACACAGTGCATACAAGCTGCGGGGCCTGGTGACTTGTATGGAGGGAGGAGACTGTGTGCTTGGTGATGCCAGAACCCAGCTGCACCGTCTGCCCAGCATTTGGAAGCTGTGAGTCACCTCGAGTGGGTGCAAAGGCTGGAGCAAGTGTGTGCTGTGATTCATCCAGTTCTCCCAGCCCTGAATGGATGACTAGGCTCAAGTGCTGATCAGAGGCTTGTCTATGGAAAATACAGACACAGTGACTCTAACAGTAGGCTTGGGCATATCAGTGACTGGGAGGATGGCGCAGGATCGAGCAAGGTTTAGATCTGTTGTCAAAAGGGTCGTTAGGAGTAATAGTTGACTTGATGGCACCCAATACAACATGGCGAGCACTGAAATTGCACCCCTATGCACAAATCTGCCTGACACTCATTTTTTTAGATAACTTTACCACAGTATCAGCTCAGAAAGATAAGTCAAGCACATTAATCTTTTACTTAGCACATTATAGCACTACATGAAAATTATAAAAGTCCCTTCCTTGCTTTTATTGGTAACAACTGGTCTGTGATGTGTTCAAAATAATTTCCCCCCACACACCCATTTCTTCTCTTTGTACACGCAGCAGAGCCAAGATCACACAGTCTGCCTTAACTTGTGGAGGTTCTAACATATGAAAGTCCTAGTTTTAATTTGCTAAATGATCTCTCACAGCTGGTAGTGGAAGTGCAGTGGTTAATAGAAACTACTCGGTGTCACCCCTTCATGTGGCACTCCAGGCATACCTGCCTGGAGACCTCATTTGTGCCCACACACATGGACCGACATTGCTGGTTTGACCTCTAGTTTTGCAGTTAGAAGGTGCCCCAGGGAGCCTGGGGAAGTCTCTTCTCCTGTTTGTTGTGTATCTTGTGATCTTCGCCCATCCTTTTTTTCACCATTACAGGAATCTGTGAGTCTGAAATCACATGCAGCATTTGTGGACAGACTTTTCTAAAAATGAGAACCTGTAGGTTTCATAGCACAGAATCATCAGTGTATATTCTGTTGTTGGGTCATCACGGGTGGGAGCCAGCTAACAAGATGGCACCTAACAAGAAATTTTTATGGTGAGTCCCTGAAATGCTAGTTGAGGCTCAGAAGGCTGCTGGGATGCATGCATACTTTAGTATTGTTGAAAAGACAGATGAGTTCAAGTAGAAAGTATCCTGGTGGTGAGGCTGGCTGCCAGGTTTAAGTCCTCTGCTTATAGCTGGGTGACCTTGGGTAAGCTACTTTGTCTCTTTATGCTTCAGCTTCCTCTTCTGTAAAATGAGGATAGTAAAGAGTATTTATATATAATGTCATAGTTAAGCTTTAAAGTAAGTTAATTCATATGAAGGACTTAGGCCAATTTTTGAAACAAAGTAATCACTTAATAAAAGTTTTGTATTATTATTAGTGCCTACTCTTGCTGCTGATAGGCTGGATGATCTTGGTAAGTGCTTTACCCTGGGTGTTAGTCACAGTTTCCAGCTCTACAATCTGCTGGGCTTTCCAGGAGCCAGGGCAAGGCTGGAGGGTAGGGGAAGGAGGGAGCCCTCTCTACATTCCAGAACTGTCCTGGCCAGGCCCTCCCTGGTACCGCCATGTGTGGCTCTGTCCTCAGGCTGGTTATGTAACAGCCGAGCCTGACCAGGCAGGACGTGAATCTCAACCTTGTTTGTCCATCTATTGTCTCTTTCTCTCCCTTTCCCTGGTGAACCAACTGCATTAGCTGACCCATTCCTTCAAGCTGCAGGGGTGAAATTGGACCCGTGCTATTATGCTATCTGATTGATTTAGTCCAAAGCTTGGCTGGATGGGCAGCCTCTCCTCCCTCTGCCTGGATACAGAATAGAACTGATGGCTTTGTTCTTGCTTTGGGATGAGATAGAGTCTTCTTTGGGGGACAAAGATGGTCTTTTTAGAGGGCCAGTCCCTATGGTTTCAGCTAGTGTGCCTCATTATCCATGACTCCTTTTCTACCTAGGAGTGTCTTGTCTGTCCTTACAGACCAGTGCCAATACCACCTCTCCCAGGAAGTCTTCCCTGATAACTTATCTCCAGGATAGTTGGCCTCTGCTGAATTTCGCAATGTGTCCTCTGTCTCTTTTAAGAATGTGTCAGGCCACATTCAGCCCACAGGCAGAATTTACTTGGTCCATGTCTAATATGGAACTAACTGCCAGTAGGAAATTTTACATAAAAATCTGACTTCTGGCTTCACTTCAGAAATAAAGATTGGAAAACCCTAAGCTGCATTCCTCAGTGACCATTGCTGTCCCCATTAGTGGACATGTGCACTGCACTTTGTCCATTCCTACCTAGTCACCTCTCTCACATGCTTGATCTTCTGGCCTCTGTAGACTGAGTTTCCATCCCTGCTTTTAAGGCATGGAGTATTTTCTTGCCTACATTGTGGGTGTATGTGTGCATATGTGTGTGTGTGTGTGTGTGTCTATTTGTCTCTTCTGAGGGTTCTTGGAGGACAATATATGGGTGTGGGGGAACTGTTAATTAATCTCTGTGACCCTCACATTGGTGTGTTCAGTTGTGGGGCCATGTATAAAGCAGCAGCATAATAAATGTTCCCTGTCTGGTGAAAGCATGACCGTGGTGCATCTCTGCCAGCTGTGAAGGTTTCATTTAATAGAGGCTTCAGGATCAGTCTGCCCTATAGCCCTCGAATCCTCCTCCCAGATAAGCTGCAGCTGCTTAGCCACTGACCCAGGAAGCTTCTTAAGCTGCAGATAAACAGTCCCTGAAAATGCTTCTTTTGCCCTGAGATATGAAGGAAAGGAATGTATTCCCTGAAGCTGGCCTGAGTTTTCCTCCCCAGCTTTGGGGAAACTTGCTGGGGAGAGGATAGGGATTCAGCAGCCTTCAGAGGGCATCAGGCCCAGACCCCTGCATCTCACTTGGCAGAGAGGGGAGAGGAGTGCGGGTCATTCAGCTGTTACTTCACTGGCCTTCTCTTCTTTTGGGCCTTTCTCTGCTCTGCTCTTTGCCTGTCAACTTGTTTGTCCAGGTGTCCACCCATTTAAATTTAGTCTGCTCTTTTCATTGAAATCTTAATCATCCTCTAATGTGAGCTCTTGGGAGGGGCCTTAGCAGAGAGGTTACTTGTGTTCTTTATAGGAGAAAAACCTGGGAAACTTGCCAGAAATGCAGATTTCTGGGCACCTCCCCCTCAAACCCAGTTCATTCAGTTCAGGTTATAGTGTCTCCCCTCCCAGAGGATCACATGCAAAGATCTCATCGACTACATCTTTAGCAGCCCGGCCTTAAATTAAGTTGGTAGGGAGGGACCCTACATGGTACTTGTGCTGTGTAACAGCAACATGCCCCTTTCCTATCTAGACTTCTCTTTCTCCTTCTGTGCCCTATCACGCCTTAGCAGTCATTCTTGGAAGGGATGGGGCCAGCTGCTGGTGTCCAAGTAGGGAGAGGGCTCCTACTCTGGCTAAGCCCAGATGGGTTTTACATCCTTCAGGTAACAGCTCTGGAGAGGAGTGCCCTGGTACCACCAGAGGAGGAGGATGGACATCCAGACCACAGTGTGTAGAGGGACCACTCTGCTCTGGAGGCCTGCTGCTACGGGGAAGGCCTGAGCAAGGGGTGGCTGCGAATACACCTGGGGGCCACAGACTTAGGAGGCTGAAGTCTCAAGTATAGACCTGAACAGGCTCTTTACAAATGGATAAACTGAGGCACATAGAAAAGGGATTCTCCTGGTGTCACTCAGTGAGTGAATGGAGAGCCAGGCCTAGACCCCAAGAGTTCTCCTCCAGAGTAAGACCATGCCCCTTTGTCCCCATCTTCCAGGGAATGGTAGGTGTCAGATCCCATTGAGAACAATAGTCTGATTGTCTGTGGCTGACTGGAGGCTTCGGCCTGGAAAAGTGAAGCCACCATCAGTCACTGCCATCCTGGAAGCTTGAAACCAGTGGGGTGTGCAAATTACCCGTCCAACATCCTCATATTGCTTTTTTGTTTTTAAGCTGTCTCAGATGGGCCCACTGCCCTGTGCCCATTTCCGCCTGGCTCTGGGCTTCATGTGCTTGATTCAGAGAACAAAGCTTCCTTCTGATGATCCTCCTGTTTGCAGTAGGAAAAGGGCAGGCGTGGCACTAGGCCTCCTCCACCTCCCCTTGAGAGGGGTTCAGGGTGGCCTTTGTCGGATGCCGGACCCTGGCAACACTAAAGTTCAGTAGGGAGGGCAGTGGCTGCCAAGCTGCATCCACTCTGGCCCAGCTTTCAGACCCACAAGTTCTCTTCCCTTGGTGGCCAAAAGGTATCAGACAGGACACATGTCCATTGGTCTAAGCAGTCAGCCGTTATCCCAGGACAGATTCCTCAGAGACTTTAGCTGTCACTAGACCCCCAGGTAACCTTCTAGAGGCTGCAGAACAAAAATGTGTCACACCGAGGAGGGAAGAGTCCCTCAGTCAGCACTTTTTTGTTGAGCATATACTTTGTTTCAGGCCCTGGACACAGCAGTGAACAAAATAGACTAATTCCTTGTTTTGGACGTTGGACTGGCATTGGGATGTAACAAGCAAACCAACAGACACACATCTTTTTGTCAGGTGATGAGAAGTGCCAGGAAAGTAAAACCGGGTTAAAGGGACAAGAGAGTGTAATTCTAGCGCACTAGTCTTCTGTATTAGGTGGCCTTGGAAGATATCTCTGGTAAGGAGATCAAAGACTCTGGAAGGAAGAGAACCATGGGGTGTCTAGGATAAGAACATTACAGGCAGAGGAAGCAGCAGCGCAGAAGCTCTAAGGCAGGCATGTACAGTGTGTTTGAGGAAGAGCAAGAAGACTGGTGTTGCTGGGTCAGGAGAATAGAAAGAGTGTGGTAGGAGGCAGGGCCAGGGGAAGGGGTAGGTAGCCCAGATCTAGAGCCTGTTGGGCCGTCAATGAGGAACACTTTGCTGTTTAAGGGAAAGGGAAGATGCTGGAGGGTTTTGAGCTGAGGAGTAATTTGTTTTGACCTACATTCTGTCTAGCCTGATCACCTGGGTTTCTGTCTGGAGAATGGACTGGAGAGTAGCCTGGGTGGGTGCAGGCGGAGGGTCTGGGAGCTGCTGCAGCCATGCAAGTGAAGGAAGATGGGCTAGTAGGGGTGCTGATGTGGGTGGCAGCTGGTGGTTGGATCCCAGACTTATTTTACTGGGTTTGCTGGTGGATTAGATGTGGGATGTGAGTCTAAGAAGGTACTGACGACAAGATTTCTGGCCTCAGGAACTGGAGGATTGTGTTGCCATCTATGAGATTAGAAAACTGGATGACAAGTGGATTTAGGAAGGGAAATTAAGATTTTGGGTGGAATAAGGTAAAAGTGGGGGAGAGGCATAGGAAGAGAGGACTACTCGATGATCAGCCCTGGGCCTTGTTTGTTCTGGTCGATGGAGGGGAGATTACTGCAGAGGCATGCATGGCTAGTACTCTGCAGGACCCCCCTCCCCCAACCCTGTGAAAACAAGGGTGTCCTGGTCCCTTCGTGTTCTTTTCAGCTCTACCTTTGATTTCCTCTTCTTTCTGGACAGAGAAAGAAGACAGATTCCAAGGACTTAGAGTCGCAGGGCTGGTCCCAGCCTTTCTGTCCAGTAGAGTCCTTCCTGGAGTGGAGTGACGGGAGAGCTCTGGAAGGGAAGGTCAGGAGCCTCAGGCCTTGCCTTTACTCTGCTACCTACAGGCTTCCATCCTTGTACTGAGAACTGTTGAGCTGGCCCTGGAGTTTGAGGTTGGCAAGGAGTACTTACCTAAAACAGCAGGTAGGATCCTGGTCTTAGATCAAGCAGTTGGTACAAATCTCTGCTCTGCCATTTGGCTGTGAGATTTAGGACAAGTACTGTGCCTTTTCTGAGCCTCATTTTCTCATTTATGAAAATGTGCTAATTATCGTGTCTGCTTCACAGGTTAAATAAGATGATGTACCTAAAGCATGCAGCAAAGGCTCTGGCGTCTGCTGCACCCAGTTAACAGAAACTGTTAATAAAAGGATCTATGTAGTTGGGTTAGATTAGGTGCTTAGAGTTTGCCCAGTCAGGTGGGAGCTGTGGGAGTTTATTGAGCAGGAGCATAACTGTGGTCTGATAGGGTCTCTGTGTTTGTAGGGGTTTGGGAGGAAACCTCTCAACAAATTCCTGAGCTCTCCAGAGGCCCTTGTCTTTACATTTGAGTGCTGGTCTCAGGGAAATTTGCCCGAGGGACTTTGAGGGTTAGGTGCTGTTGAGGAGGCTTAAATTGTCTGACATAAACTGGCAGGGCAGGCCAGGCCCTGGAGTAGCATTCTTGTGAGCACTTGGGTATGACATAGGCTCCTAGTCTGGGTGCAGGCTGGATGATGCCTGCTCCAGTGGAGCCATGAAGAAGTTGACAGTGGATGGAATGTGACCCCCTTAGGACCCACACTTCACTGGCGTCCTGGGATGCCAGCTGAGCCTGTGCTTCTGCAGTCCTGTTCCAGCAGTTGAGCCATGCCAGGACGGTCAAGGACATTTCAGAGTTCCCCAGGGCTTGTAGCCAGGCAGTTACCAGCCAATGCCAGTTTTTCCAGAGTGCAGGAATCTTCAGAGATGGGGGAACTTTGGAGATCCATGGGTTCGTTCTTTTTTTTAACAGCTGGGTGAACAGAGGGCCAGAGAGAGCAGGGCACTTCACCAAGGTCTCACAGGGTTGCCTCCCTCATAACTGTCACCTCTCTTTGTTCCTGTGTCCCTCACTCAGATGCCTGGCCTATTGCCCAGGCAATTGTGAGAACCTCCCTCTTGTGGGCTCCCCAAGAGCTTTGTTTGCCCTTCTGGTATCACAATTTTACAACAGCCTACTATGCACACACTGTTGGAGTGCTTCTGGTCTCCTCTTCCCTCCAGTGGAAATACTTGTGGCTTATTCTTCCAGGCGAAGCAGGGGTGCAGAAACTGAGCTCTGGAGCCAGACTGACCTCTGTCTGCACTCCAGCTCTGCCTTGTCCTACCATGGTGACCTTGGGCAAGATACTCAACATTTCTGAGTGTTATTATATAATTTGTTGTTATTGGCTGCTGTTGACTCATGGTGCCTCCACACATAATGGAGCTAAACTGTCCTCATGATCAGTGGTGGATCAGACTGCTGTCTACAGGGGTTTCACTGGCTAATTTTCTAAAGTAATTGTCAACATTTTCTGTCTAGTCTGTCTTAGTCTATAAGCTTCACTGAAACCTGGTCAGCAAAATGCAAGCTTCCACTGACAGATGGGTGGTGACTGCACATGAGATGCATTGGCCGGGAATTAAAACCAGGTCTCCCACATGAAAGGCAGAATTTCTACCACTTAGCTACTAGTTAAGAACAAAACAAATAGTTGCTGTTGAATCGATTCAACCTATGGAAGGAACCCCCTGTGTGTCAGAGTCGAATGATGCTTCATAGAGTTTCATTGACTGCTTTTTTGGTACATAAATTACTACTTTCAAGGTGCCTCTGCGTGGACCTGAACTTCCAACCTTACTGTTGGTATTAACTGGTTGCACCAGCCAGAGACTTACTGTTGAACCTGTTGTTGTTAGACGGCATTGACTTGACTATGATTCGTAGTGATCGTATGAAAAATATGTCTTGTCCTTCACTAACCTCAAAATCTCTGTCATGCTGAAAGCCTGTTGTGACAGTCACCGTGGCAACCCATCTTGTTGAGGGTCATCCTTTTTTTCCTCCGATCCTCCATCTTTCCCAGCATGATGTTTCTCTGCAAAGATTGATTCCTCCTGAGAATATACTCAAAGTGAGATGAAGTTTCACCTCTAAAAGGACTTTTAAAGTACTGTTTGTACTAATTCCAAGACTAGGTTTCTTTATTCTTTTGACAGTTCATGGTATATTCGGTATTCTTCACCAGCACCATGATAGAAAGGCATCATTTTTTTTTTCATGCTTTTTTTATTGTCCAACTTTTAGATGCATAGGAAACAATTGAAAACACTGTGGGATGGATCAGGTGCACCTTAGTCTTTAAACTGACGTCTTTATTCTTTAGCATCCTTATTCACACTTTGGAGAGAGGTCCTTAACAGCAGAGTTTCCCTGTGCAACCTGTCTTTTATTATTTTTTTTCCTTGTTGTATACTGTTGTATCACATCTGCCTGATGCCAGAGGAGATTGCCCCTCCTCTCCAGCAGAGCATCTGGTGGATTCGAACCACACACCTTTGGGATTGCAGTGCAGCTTTTTGCCACTAGAGCACCAGAGTTCCCTTGCAGCATGTCTTGATTTTTTTGACTGCTCCTACCATGAGTGTTGATTGTGAATACAAGTAAAATGCAACCATTGGCAACTTCAGTCTTTTCTCCATCTATGAAGGTATTGCCTTTTGGTCTAGTTGTGAAGATTTTTTTTTTGTCTTCTTGACGTTGAACCACTAGTTAGCAGTATTTACTGATGAAACCAAAGTATTCTGTTGTTGTTGAGTACCGTGGCATCAGAACCGACCCATAGCTGACCCTCCAGCGGGTTTTCAGAGGCTGTTAATTGCACGGAAGAAGATTGCCCATCCTTCCCCCGCAGAGTATCCTATACTACAACATAATGAAAACAAAAATCATCACAACTATAACAGTGAACAACATCATGATATGTTGTTGTTGTTATGTGCCATCGAGTCGCTTGCGACTCATAGCGACCCTATGTACAACAGCCCTAAACTCCGCTCTGTCCTGTGCCAATCACACTGTCTCTGACACTCCCATCCCAATTATCCCAGTCACTGAATCAATCCACCTCATAGAGGGCCTTCCTCTCCTGAGCTGTCCCTCCACCCTCCCAAGCATGCTATCCCTCTCCAGGGACCGGTCCCTCCTCACAACATGTCCAAAGTATGTTAGATGGAGCCTCAGAATCTTTGCCTCCAAGGAGCCACCCGGTTTAACCCTTTCCAGGACAAATCTGTTTGTTTTCCTAGCAGTCCTTGGTATTCTCAATACTCTTCTCCAGCACCACAGCTCAAAGGCATCAATTCTCCTTCTATCCTCCTTGGTCATTGTCCAACTCTCTGATGCATAACAAGTGGTTGCGAAGACCATAGCCTGTATCAGACGCACCTTAGTCTCCAGAGAGACACCATTGCTCTCCAGTACTTTGGAATAGAAAAAAAAGTTAAAGATGTCAAAGAATTTGTTTTATTTCAGTTTACAATTAACAAGAAGCAGCAGTCACAAAATCAAACAACATATTATACTGGGAACATATGCTGCAAAAAATATCTTTAAATACTAAAAAGCAAGAATACCACTTTAAGGACTAAGGTGCTCCTGATCCAAGCCATAATTTTTTTCATTTGTGTCATATGCATATGAAGATTGGACAATAAATAAGGAAGACAAAGAAGAATAGATACCTTTGAATTTAGTGTTGACAAAGAATGTTGGATATACCATTGTTGTTGTTACTGTTATGTGCCGTCGAGTCGCTTGCGACTCATAGTGACCCTATGTACAACAGCCCTAAACTCTGCTCTGTCCTGTACCAACTGCATTGT
>NW_006399880.1:2797630-2854314 GCF_000299155.1 Elephantulus edwardii | reverse complement strand
GTTAAGGATAACTTCCCTTCATCATTTAGCTGATGCAGGTTAATTTCATCTCGGAATATGTGGAATGACTCAGAGATATTTAGCTCTTCTAAAATAAACCTGGTCTCAGTGAAATAGTTGAATTCAGTTCTTGGAATGTTCAGCACAGGTAAACACAGAACCCCCGGCGGGCTGATCTTCTCTAGAAAGTAAGCTTAGGTGAAGGTAGAAATGAGAGAATCCAAATCACACGACTTACATCTAATCACCACGTGGACTTTTCCCAAGCGTTTGCTTCTATTCTTTCAGAATATCAACTGGAGAGTTAGAGCCTGGCCTTAAATCCATACATAATCAATACAGTCATCCTCGTTAGTAGTGATGGAAATTCATATTAGGCAAATATGAAAATGGTGTGTATACTCCTTCATACGTTCCATGTACGAAGGGAATCCTGTGTCTGATTCAAACCATAATATTTCCATGGGCCAGTTTGGACTTGGCGCGTTGCAAAAATTCTTCCATGCCGCTGAGAGGGGTTGGAGGCAGAAATACCCGAAGGGTCACAGGAAAAAGGACCCGTGGGCGCAGAGAAGCGCTCCCTCCTGCTGCTCAGAGGCAGCTCCCCGGCTGAAATTACTGTGTTTTTAAAAAAGGCCCATCCATACTAGTTGAGCTGAAAAGTCTAGGGCATGAAGGAAAAGGTGAAGCCCTAGACAGGAAAGTTGACTTCAAATTCAGTCTCAAACACTGACTCACTGTGCTCTTCTGGGGAGTCACTTGTTCTCATTTGAGAAAGAGGGAAGAATCCCTGCTCTGCTCTGCCCTCATAAAGTTGCCATATGACACAGATGTCTGTGAAAAAGCTTTGCCTCTGTAATGCCTTAAAAATGGTCAAGTGGTTGCTGTGGTGTGCTAATAGCAATGAGGACATTGTAACCACAGCGATGGACAACTGGCTTGGCCAGAGGCCGGGTAATCTGCGGAATGCTCGGACACCCACATGGACTTCCCCACCCCTGCCAGCCTGCTCTCTGCCATCCAGGAGCCAGCCTTCAACTCTAGCTTCAGCATGACGTACTTGAAAATAGAAAACGTGGGAGGTGAAAAGATCCGGCAGCATCTTCCAGACCCCAGTGGGTTTGGGGTTATCCATTCTGATGCAATGGAATGTGGGCTTTAAAAGCCAGACAGACGCTGGTTTGAACTTCCGCTTTCATACTTTTCAGCTGAGCACTGGTGCCAGTTACTTAACTTCTGTGAACCTCAGTTTCCATATTTGTGAAAAGAGGCCCCAGTGAGGTAGAGTCAAAGCTTTTGGCAAAGGGCTTCATGGTTCTGTGGGAGCATTGTGCTGTGTGCTTCAGCCTGGATCATAGTGATTTATGGACTTATCATTGTAGAGAGTTGGCTCATTTTGCCCATATCTGAGATTGGGTTGGAAAGGATTCCCTACTGAATCCCCTAGCTTATCGTTGGGAGAGCACTTTTAGAGTCAGCGGCCCTTGGCTGTTCCTGTTTTCTGGAAGAATAAAGCAAGACTCTGAGAGGAGCAGCAGCTTTCTGAGGTGACTGGCTACTGCAGGGTCAGGCTAGGATGAGGCAAACAAGGCACCAAGGTCATAATATTTAGGGAAGTGCTTGTTCCCAGGTGCCAGCCACAAGCCTGAAGGTGCCCCTCCATAAATTGTATGCCCTTTCTTGTCTCCTCTTTACCTGACCTGGTTTAGAGGTCCCTATCTAGGATGACAACTCCAGTCTTCAGATACTGTGTAACATTTTTCCAGCTGCACAGGTACTGTGGCACCTGAGAGGCACTTTCTAGGCTCTCTCTGAGGCCATTTTGGATCCCTTTAAAAGGAAGCTTGTGTTAAGTAGATCACTTACTGCTTTTTTGCTCTGTGACACTGTAACTGATTGTGCTCTAGAGCAAGTGAGGGCCTCCTGCCACCTCTTCCACCTCCTGCGCCCACCCCCTGTCCAGCTGTGCCTCCATGTAAGTTATGTTGAGCCCTTCATGCCTAAGGTGTATTGACAGTAGTAGGCTTCTGTCCTGGTGACAAGCTCCAGTGAGTCTGGTGGGGTGAGGGTGTTTTCATGTGAGTCCTTATGAGGCCTTGTTCTCAGCATGACCCGTGTTGTGCCCACTAGGCTTCTGAGAGATTAGGGGGCTTCTGTGGATCCAGCTACCTCAAAGCTTTTCCCTTCTTTCTCCCTCCAGCTTACATGGGCCCTGCCGCTCAGGTCACCAGACCTGGAGGCTTTTCAGCTCCCTCCCTTCCCCCTCAGCTTTTGTATCTTCCGAGCTCTGTGGTGGAGTCCATCTGGGCCAGGCTTCTGTCACCTCTTTTGGTCGGCTGGCTCAGCCTCAGGTGACTTCTTAAGAGTGGCCTAGGCTGTTAATCCCTGACAGGGGTTTCTAGTATTTAATTGATGACTGGTGGGATCCTGGGCCACCCCCAGAGTGTACTTGAGGGACCCTGGAAAGTTTACCCTGTCTCTGTCTAAGCCACACACAGACAACAGCCTTCTTTGTAAATACTGCTGCTTGTGGGGCCCAAGACCCTGCCAATAGCAAGTTACCTGTGTTCTTACCTGAGGCTTCTAAGACGGCACACACCTTCTCAGCAGACACTTTTTAAGAGTTTGCTGCTGACCCCATGAATTGGTTTCAACTCTTGGTGAGCACAAATGTGTCAGAGTAGAACTGTGTTCCTTGTACCTTTATTTTTAAAGTATTATGTTGAGAATATACAGAGCAAAACATGCAGCATTCAGCTGTTCCTCCAAGTGCAGTTCAGTGACATTGTTTACATTTTTCGAGTTGGGCAACTGTTCTCACCTTTTCAGAGTTACATAAACTCTGCCTAAGGTTCCTGTCAAATCTTTTCAGTTGCTGTTGTTTGTTTGATCCCATATAGGTAGTTCTTAAAAGAGTACAACACTCAAGGCAGACATTTCCTTTTACTAATTAAGCTCGATTGTTGTTTGGTTTTAAGAAGACTTCAGGGAGTAATAGAATAGTCACTAAGCATATTGTCTCAGGCTCCTCTTTGTGGTCTCAATCCTCCAACCTTTTTGCGGTGATCAAGGACTCCATACCAAGTGAGTCCTGCACTTTCTCAGTTACTGTGTGATGGTCGTAAAATTGCTCCTCTTCTATGGGCCTTGGCTCACAGGCCTCTTTGGAGTCCTGATTTCAACACGCTGGCACAGATTGCAGTACCTTTCACACCTGTCAGTCACCTAACTTCCCAGAAGGAGGTGGGGCAATGCAGAGGTCTGGCAGCTGAGCTGGAATTGGGGTGGAGCCAAATTCAACCTCGCAGTCTAGGCCAACAGCTGGTTCTGATAAAAGCTTTCAGTCCTTCACAGGACAGGTAGGAAAACTGAGACCTGGAGTTAGGGGAGCACCTTGCTTAATGTTATCCAGGGACATGGGGAGCTCAGAAGAGCCTGGATCAGAACCTGGTTATCCTTGTTCCTAGCAAGGGTTTCTTTCACTCCTACTCACTACCTTTCTCAAAAAGTACAGCAAAGCCCGTCAGCTTGAGGATCAGCCACATCCTTTCTCCTTTTCCAAAGGAAGTATTTCCAGGCAGGGACCCGGCCTGCAGAGGGATTTTTAGGGTGGGGACAGCATCCAAGGAGGACAGCCCTTTTGTAAAGTTAGGGAGGTATAGGAGCTGGTGGCTCCTGGTGAGAGAGATGGTAAGAATGGGGACTACAGGCCTGAGGGAATGTGGTTGGTGACTTTGGGTACCCTCCTTCGCTTCCCTTCCTCCCTGTTTCCCTCCCTCCTGGGGAGGGGACGGGGCCAACACTAATGCCATTTGTCCTGGCTCTGGGATTAGGCGCAGCCGAGCTAAGTGAGGAGCGTGGAGCCACCGAGAGGAAACGAACAGAGGCTGGAGTGAAGAGAAGCTGAGCCGCTGCTGCCTGGAGCTCTGGTGGGTCTTGTCATTCTCTCCTGTCTTCCCTAGTTGGACCTGGCTTCTCTGTGCCCTCTTAACTCTACCCCTAGTCCCCTTCCTTACGTCCAGGCTTCCTCTGTCTGTCTGAATGTCTGTGTGCATAGGGTGTATATGTGCAAGGCTTGAAGCAGGACTGGCCCGAGCCTGGTGCTGGGTCTACGTTCAGGATGAGAAGCAGATTCCTCAGGTGTCTGAGCCCTGGAACCACTCCAGGAAGAGGACCCACGGCTGATCCTGGCATGTCTCTAGTGGAGAACAGAATGGGGAGGGGGGAGGGAGAGATGAAGAATGAGATGGGAAGGCTAGGCAAGTCCTCAGATCTACCTGCAACCAAGAAGTCTGAGTTAAAGATTTACCTGTGTGCTGTGGGGGAAGCTGAATGAACACTTAGATGTTATGTTCATGGTTTAGGTCCTGTGTACAAAAGGGGCCCTTAGTGCTGTTTAGTTTTTAACTAGACTTCTGTCAGGAGAAGGTTATAATCTTTCAGAATTTATATTAAACATTGCCTGTGTCTGGGGAGAGAATTCACAATTGCCTTCATAGATTCTCAAAGGATTTTGTAGTCCTTAGTAGGTCACAAGCTTCTCTCAGTGTGTAAACCTTCCCTTATTTTATTATAATAATGGTCTTATACCAAAGCTGTCTTTTTGTGACTGGCTTGTGTCACTCAGCCTAATTTATTCTAGATTCATCCATGTGAAATATTTCATGAATTACTGACTCTATTTAGTAATGCCTACCACTCCATTATGTGAATGTACGATCATTTCTTTAGCCATGAAGAAATCTCTATTCATGGACAGTTGGGTTGTTTCCTATTCTTTGCTACAATAAACACAGGTGTGCATATGCATATGTTAGTTTGCGCCACCACTCTTATTTCTTTGGTTATGTTTCTAGTAGTGGAATTGCTGGATCAAATAATATTTCTATTTTCCAATTTTCGGAGGAAGTGCCATACTGCTTTCCATAGTGGTTGCATCATTTTGCATTCTCAACAGCAGTGCATGAGAGTTCCAGTCCCTCTACATTCTTCCAGAACATTTGTTTTTTGTGGTCTTATTGAAATTTGCTTTTGTTGCCAGGGTGAGATACCATCTCATTGTAATTTTTATTTGCATCTCTCTAATAGTCTTGAGCATTTTAGAAGGTCACAAACTTCCCTAATGGTCTTGAGCATTTCAGAAGGTCACAAACTTCCCATCTAGCACAGACTCCTCATTGTCATATGAGGACACCACAACTCACAGAAGGGAAGTGACTTGCCAAGAGGTACATGGAGAGTGAGTGGAAATTCTGAGAGCAGCTCTGAGCTTTTGCTCCATCTTCCTGCCTCCCATCAGTATCCTTGGCTCTGTACCTCATAGGCTGGGAAGTCCTCCTAACTCAGGAAATGCTGCTGTCTTTTCCCAAGTGCTCAGACGCTGGGAAAGAGCGGAGTGCTGATGTGGATTCCAGGTTCACATGGATATTGGCTCCCGCATCGGTGGACAGCAGCCCCTCAACATGCCTGCTCCTCTGAATCTCATAAGGGTGTCTGGGTTGAGGAGTGGCCTGCAAGGGTTCAGAGGCTGTAATGACTAGTATTTCCCTATTCCTCTGCAAGTGAAAAGTTTATTAATGTTTCTACCTCATGTTGAAGATTGTACAGGATAAGACAGGGTTCAGATCGGTTGTTCATAGAGTTGCTATGGGTTGTACTCAACTTGACAGCACATAACTTCATTGGGAATAAGTAACAAAATTACTTCAGATATTTATTTGGTATAAGCGTAGCACACAGAACATCCCTGAAGCATTTCGGATACCACTCTCCTTGCATTGTCCCTGAAACTGAACTCTCCTGCTTCTGCCCCAGTCTTGCCTCTGTCCCCTCTTTCTTAGGGTGAGACATCCTTCTCAGATGTGGAAGTAGCCCACTTTCTTTATTTTTTTTTTAATGGTGCCATTTTTAAATACATCTTTATTTGAGACATTGCATTTTCCACTTACAATACAGTGATAATAAAGTACAATGCTAATTCCTTTCCCTCTGCACATTCCATATCCATGTATTGAGAATGCCCAGAAATTTAGTCTAGAAGTTTAAATTTTGAAACTGCAATGTGCTACAAATTTGGGTCCTTCAAAATTAACTGTGGAACAATCAATGCTAACGTATTCAGATTGGTTTAGTCAACCTCTTTAATGGTGGGTCCAGAAGAGGCACCACCAGATGGAGGAACTCTACCTCTCTTACATGGTACCTAACCTGATTAGGATAGAAGAACCTCTTGGGGGTAGCGGACAAGGGGACAAACCCTCTGACTGGGGTCCGGTCCTGTCCCGCACTTTGGCAGGCAGGATTTTGGAGATGAATGTTGCTAGAGAAGCTGGATGATCCTGTATTCTTCAGCCTTGGGCAGTCTAGGGGCTGGTTACTTGCAAGAAGCCTCTCTCCAGTGTGTTCTGGGCTGAAGAACTGGCTCAGGACTGCAGTGGAATCCTGGGCAGAGAAATGGTAGGGGTGTGAGCAGATGCTGCAAGATGAGCTGGTTTGGGGTGATCCTAGCTCACCTCTGCACAGCTTTGTGGCCCTGAGTTATTTACTAACCCTCTCTGAATGTCAGTGTTCTTTGTAAAGTGCCTACAGCAGTGAAACCACCACTCAGGATTGACATGAAGACTGAAAGTCATAAATAGGGAAAGCTCTTTGCAAAGCCCTGGTGAGTAAGAGCTTGGTGAGTGTTGGCTGTTGGTATCGGTTAATAAAGTTTAGAGTATTTATAAGAAAATGTTGTTTTGTCTCTTTCAAGAACCTATGATCCTAAGCCTCAGATAAATAGGCTGATTTCACTCTGTCATAGGCAGATCTGGAGGATAAGCAGAGATGGAGCCTTGTTTGTGGATGCTGTGTAGGTAGATGAATAAGCCTGCCCTGGGATGGGCCTTCCAGTACTTAGTCTGCATCGGTGCTTCGATGGGGCTGGAGTGCAGCTTGTCCAGACCCAGGCTGTGCTCCACGTTGCCCCCTCTGTCCCATGCTGCCTCATTTGTTTGCCCAGTAAACCCTTCAGAGCTGGTACAAAGGTAAACTCTCAATGTAGACTCCTGGAATGAGAAAGAAATTCCCAACAAGTGGAGTCTGAGTTCCTGAGATTTCCCCTGCCTGGGCACCCAGAACTTATTCTCGAGTTAAGAACTGAGGCGTGAACCAGCACTTTACTCTTCGTGTCCTTTTTTTGGTTGATGGATGATTTATGGGTCTGCTTCCGAGAAGGATCATTAGGAGCTGCTTGTGATGGTAAAATACATAAAATGGAGAGGCAGATCCAAAATGAAGCTCATTTAAAGGGTACCAAAAAATGGGATGTGTGAGGCGCCTGTCCTGAGTTAGCTGTTGTAGGTCAACCCAGAAGGGCCAGTGAAACTCTGGAGGAAGCTCCTAATCTCCAGGGTCAGGGCACACTGTGCCAGGAACCCAATCAGCCACTCCTTAGTTCGAGAAGCCAGTCACTCACTGGGCTTCCATAAACTTAGGGGGGCAGTAATAGATCACAGAGCTGTGTAAGAATTAAGTGATAATGAAGTACTGGCATAAAATGGGTAATAAGTGAAAATTCAAATTATGACTGCATTTAGCTTGGAGAGTCCTCATAACAGACTCAGAAAAGTGGAAGGTTCTGGGGAAGGACACACGCTCTTGAGTATCTACCATGGGTGCCAATCCAGGTTGTGAAATTAGCCTGGAAGGAGGAGAAGTGTTTGCTTTGAAGTTGTTGTGTGGCACTGTCCATTGAGAACCAACTCTTAGCTGACCCTCTGGGAGTTTTCAGAGGCAGTTAATTGCATGCAACGAGATTGCCCATCTATTTTCCTGTGGAGCAGCTGATGGACTCAAACCGCATGTGTCTTTGGATTGGCAGTGCACCTCCTTACCACTGAGCTGTTGCTGCTGTTGTTGATTGCCTTCAAGTCAAATAGGACTCATAGCGACCCTATAAACAAAAGACCTGATGAAGCCTTTCTCTAACTATCGTCATTACTCAAAGTTCATAGAGTTTCCAGAGGCATATTGTTTAGGAAGTGGAAGCCACTCCTGCTTCCAAGCTTGTCTTAAACTGGGAGCTCCACCAAACACTGTCCCCCATGGGTAACCATTATGGCATTTGAGACTCCAGTGGCATAAGGCTCAGCATCAGAGCAACTAGCTCTCCCTAGAATTGGGAGACCAGCATTGTAGTTGCTGGAACAGGGCATTCAGTGGTGTATGCAGAGCCAGAGTACTCATCCAGCTATTAAAAGCCCTCACACGAATGGGAGTTCGATCCCATATTGAGGCTGGCATTGGAGGAGGATGAGTAGTTTGTTGTTGTGTACCTTCAAGTTGGAACCCCTTATAGCTGACACTTAGCGGTTTTTCAGAGGCAGTTAAAATCACCTGGGAGGATATTACCTATCTTTCTTCCATGGAGCAACTGGTGGGTTTGAACTTCATGCCTTTGGGTTGGCAGTGCACCTTTTTACCACAAAGCCACCAGGGCTCTCTTGAATTTAGATAGGTAAAAAATGAGGGGAGGGTGTGTGAACCATGATGTGGGGGACAAGGCTAGCCAGGCCAGTATGACCCCAGTAAATCTTTTTTTTCTCTCTAAGCTTCGGTCTCCATCTGCTCACTCACCAACAAGTCAGCCTTCAGATAGTCTGCTGGGGGTGACAGCGCTGGGTTCTGGGGTGGCAGGCGGCAGTTTGGCTCCTGGCCAAGCAGCACTGTGGAGGTCTGGCCTGGATAGGGGATGAGACAAACAGTGAATTCCAAAAGAGGAGGGATTTGCTTCTGGTCTCAGCCTCCCAGGGGTCTAATTCCGCTGGGAAGGCTCACACAGCTGGGAAGCAAATGTGGAAGATTTTTGTTGCTGCACTTTGTGGTGGGTGGGGCAGGCTATGGCAGCCTGACTGGTGGAGCTGGGTGGCTGTGGGGAGTGGTTGGGTGGTGGGTGGTGGCGTGACTGTCCTGGGGTGTGACAGACTGGGAGGGACTAGGTCAGCTGTGGGGCGTGGTCCTGGTGTGGATGTGGAGTTAACAGTGCCTGGGCCTGTAGCTGCCACTTCCTCCTACCCCAGCTTCTGCCCAAGCACAATACCTATTCCCGTACCTGACCCCCTGCCTTAACTCCCGAGATTCGTGATATGACTTGGATGTCTGCAATGACACCATGTTTGTCTATGCTTTTGTTTGAGTATGCTTAGGGGTGGGAGACAGTGGGTCTTCAGGGGTCATTGACATTGTCAGGAATGACAGGCAGGGATTTAAATATGGGCTGGGTGGGCATGGGAACCAGGGAGACCTTCCCTCCTCATTCATCCTGCACAGTATCTTCCCAGAAAGTGGGAGTACAAACCTCCCAGTTTCTCAGAGGACAAAAAGGCCTTTAAGAATCATATTGAGAAGGCCTTGGTCACTACTTTTTTTGTGCCTAGCACCATGCCTGGCACGTACTTAAAAATAAAACAAAAAAACTGGCAAGCATTACCATCCAGTTGGAACCAGTTTGTAGCTAACTGACCCTCCAGTGTGGTTTTCAGAGGCTGTGACTGGCATGGAATCAGATTTCCCATCTTTCTCCAAAAAAGCTGCTGGCAAATTCAAACTGCCTTTGGGTTAGCAGTGCAATTCCTTACCACTCAGCCACCAGAACTCCCCGGGCACCTACTCAGTATTTATCTGCTCAATAAATGCAAGATGAGGGAATGAATCACACTAACTTATTCCTGGCTCCAGCGTGATTGTACACCTGTGACTCCTTTCTGGAACTTACTCTCTTGCTCTTCCCCTCTGGCTTCTCCCTTATCTCCTTTCCTCTCTCTTTCTGTTGATACTGTTGATTTGGCATGTGACTGGATTAGTTCCTTCCCCAGCCTTAGCTTCTACATGTTAAGTGTGTAATGATTCTGTTCCAGTTATTGACCTGAGTGTGTCAACTTAGCAGCCTTAACAGATAAATAATGTGAATTTAATTTTACTGTTGGGGAAACTGACTCTTGGGGAGAGTTTGAGAGACATATTTAAAGGTCACAAAATAGTAGATAATAGAGGTAAGATTCAAACCCAAGCAGACTGATTATACTCTGAGCTCTTGATGCTTTGCTAGTGGCCACTGCACTGCCCCCCTGTAAGGTTAGAGTGTGTCTGAGTAGTAGAAAACAGGGCATAGGCATACAAGGCCTTTAGCATCTTTCTGAAAGGGCCAGAGGGAGTAAGAATAGCACAGCCCCTTCACTACCCCAGAGCCAAAAGCAGATAAAGAGAGAGCAAGAGCTTTGTTTATTTGTTGTCGACTCACAGTTACAGTACCGAAATGGAGTTTATGAGGACAATAAGTGGGGGAGGCAGAGACTGTCTTACAGTACCAGTCCAGGCCCAACAGTTCCAAGGCACAATTCCTCAGTTGGTTTAGGCTCTGGTTTCATTTCAGCAGTCAAATCCAAATCATCCAGCAAGGTTTGCCTCATTATAAGTCAGCTTCTCCTTAATTATCTGGCAAGAACAGCAAAATCCTTATCTCTGGCAGTTATGGTTCCTCTGCCTTACACCTGTCAATTTCTCCATGGCAGTACCACAGTGTCTTCACCACCAGGCCCTCACTATCACCAAGATTTTGCTCCAGTCTCCCTCAAGTCTTTTTGCCCTGTGTGGGAAGCTCTCTTTTTCTTATCATAGTCCCACAGCTGTTGGTGATTTGCAAGACCTTGAAGATTTGTAAGACCATGAGTCTGCAGTTAAGGTAGCTAGAGACCAGAGGGGGCTAACTGTAATGGCGAAAAAAGCCAACTTTTAGGCTAACACCACAGAGTGAAATGAAACAATACCTATGTCTTGGCTAGGGAGGCTCTGGCTCATAGTAGAAACTCAGTATGTGAGGTGGGGCTTTTGAAGCATGTGTTAAGTCTCTCCACTTGTCCACAGGGAGCTCTAGGTCTCACTGTCAGAGCCCACCTATCCATCAGGGCGAAATTGAGCCCGTCTCCTGGCCTCAATCCCAGGATAGCTTGCTCTCTAAGATGGCCTGTCTTGTATCTTTGCCCTTCCCCTTCTGTCTCTCCTAGGGAGGGCTGGGGAGAACCAGGACATTTTTCAAGTGTAGGGGGTGTGTGTAGAGTGACTTTTAACTTGAGAGCAATGACCATGGTTACTGTGGTATTTCCCAAAAGTGCTGAGTTGCCATGGCATTTCCATGGCAACCAGAGCATCTCATTCATTATCCTCAGCACCTTGGCAGGGAAAGCTGCTGGGGCGAGGGCGTGGAGCGCACAGTGGGAGCCTGACTGAGGGCTGAAGCCTCAGTGGCTGAGATGCCCCCATCCCCCCTACTCCTCCACCAATCCTAGCAAAGGCTCCCCTGTAGTCTTTGGAGTGCTCTTGTCATTGGGTCTAGGTTCAGTTTTCAGCTTTGCCACTGATTTTGGGCAAGTAGCTTAACCTCTTTGAATTTTACTTTTATCAACCATCTGTGTGGATGACAGGATTAGTTGTTATGATTAAGTGAGATGTATATAAAAGTGCTTAACCATGTCTGTGGCAAACATTCAGTGTATGATAACAGTAATAACATGACAGTAGTTCTTATGATGATGGTATTTACGTTTATTGTAGAAATCCCTGGGTGTCATGGAGGGATGAAACAGCAGAATTGAAGTCAAGAAGGAAACAGGTTTAGCTATTTCTTACGTGACTTTGACAAGGCATTTCACCTTCAGGCCTTAGTCTCCTGTTTGTAACTTGGTAATAATATCAATTAGTCATTCTATCTCAAGTATTCAATAAGTACTTGATCCTTGTCATCAAAAGGCACCCCGGCCTGCCTGGAAGGGATAAGAAAGGAAGCTGGTAGTCATTGACTCCTATGTGCCAGGCACCATGTCAGGATGCTATAGTCTGTCCCTTGGATTTTCAGACTTGGATACAGACATGTTCACTCAAATAGAGAGAGAGGGAACGAGTGTGTGTGTGTGTGTGTGTGTGTGTGTATACGTACACGTACGTTCGTACATAACACATTTGATGCACTAGGCGCTGGACAGGAAGTTCTGTGAGGAAATAAGATTGGATATTGGAATGTGGAGAGATGCGGCTATGAGCTGGAGAGTAAGTGACTCATTTGAGACGGGCAGCTGCAGGAGTCTCCTCTGATTTTGGCCAATGAGGATGGATACCCAGTACTATCTGAACATTGCCATTTTAAAGAGGGCTTAGAAGTTCTGACTTTTCTAGGTAATGTCCTGATTTTAAAATGTTGATAACTAACCTCAAGTTAAAAAAAAATAAAAAGGCTATACAAGCCAAAGAACACACATCTGCATTCCGTTTTGGCCAAAGGGTCCTCATTTTCAGCCACCCACTATGGAGTTGCATGAGTGAGGAGCCTGAAGAATGGGAGGGATATGGGATAGGAGAGGTGGGGGTTAGCTAGAGATGATTTCAGAGAGGTGGAGACATTAAAACTGGGGTCTTGATGGATGAGTAAGTGTCTCTAGGGGTAGGGGGAGGCATTCCAGACAATGGGAACTTCATTAGCAAAAGCCTGAGGCAGGACACAGATTGGGTGGGACTGGCTGGTGGTGAGGCTGGAGTTAGGAAAATGGCTGGTGTTTTGGAGAGGTCCCAGCAGGCCCAAGGGTGCGGAAGCTTGAGTGGTCAAGGGCAGTGGAGTCATGGTGTCTCCAGGTGGGATTAGAAACCCACCAATTCTCTGCCCAGAGCCAGACCCATGAGGCTCAAGTATACAGGCAGGAATGGTGGTCTGGTTGCAGTTCTGGGGCACCCTGCCAGCAAGCTGGGTGGTCAGCACTTTGTTTACAAAGCAGCCACTCTTCCCCCTTGTGTTCTTGAGGGTACTGCCCTCCTCTGGGGACAGAGAGGACTTGGCCTACCTCCTTTTTCTCTTTACCCTCTCTCAGGCCTGAGGTATTTGTGCTGCTATTGTTAAGAATTAATTTTATTTTGTTAAGAGTATACAGAGCAAAAATCTACCAATTCAAGTTTCATCATGTACAGTGCAGTGGCACTGATTACATTCTTCAAGTTGTACACCATTTTTATCCTCCTTTTCTGAGCTGTTCTGCCCTTATTTACTAAACTCACTGCCTTCCAGCCCATCTATTCAGTTAGCCCCACATAGATAGATATTAAAAGAACACAATGCTCTAAGCAGACATTCTTTACATTATTTAGTTAAACTAAATGCTATTTGGTTTTAAGAAGACTTTATCACTCACTGCCATCTAGTTGAGACTGACTTAGTAACCCTCCATCTGGTTTGTACAACTGTAAATTTTCACAGGTGCTATCCCTCCACCCTTCCAAGCATGATGTCTTTCTTCAAGGACTGGTCTTTGTGGCAACATCTACAGAGCTTCTAGAGAGCTAGAAGTAGCTGGCGGATCCAAACCATTGACCTTTCAGTTAGTGTTGTAACATGCTCTGTGAGAGAAATGAATTCAGAAGTACTTGGCAAGCTAAATTGTGAATACAATTAGATTGTTGAATCGGAGAGCTGGATAGGGATGCTATAAAGAGAATTGATACCTTTGAGCTTTGGTGCTGGAGAAGAGGATTGCATATACCATGGACTGCTAGGAGAACAAACAAGTTCGTCCTGGAGAGGGTGAAGCCAGGCTGCTCCTTGGAGGCAAGGATGCTGAAGCTATCTTACATACTTTGGACATGTTGCAAGGAGGTACCAGTCCGTGGAGAGGGACATCATGTTTGGGAGGGTGGAGGGACAGCGCAGGAGAGAAAGACCCTCGATGAGATGGATTGATTCCGTCACTGGGGTAATGGGGATAGCTGTGTCAGAGACAATAAGGTTGGCAAGAGATAGAGCAGGGTTTAGGGCTGTTATACATAGGGTCGCTATAAGTTGCAAGTGACTCGACGGCACATAACAACAACGACATGTTAAATAAGCAGCAACATTCCGTTGCATGCTGGAATCCGTGTGTGGCTAAATGGTTTAGTACTCAGCTGCTATCCAAAAGGTTAGAGGTTCAAATTCACCTAAAAGTACCATGGGGAAAAATGCCTGGTGATCTACTTGTGAAAAATTAGCCACTGAGAAACTTGTGGAGCACAGTTCTGCTCTGACGCACATAAGGCCGCCATTTGTCAGAATCAACTTGATGGCAGCTGATTATTGTTAAGTGCTGTTGAGTTGTCTGCACCTTATAACCACTTTATGTACAGCAGCTCTGAAGCCTGCCCTATCCTAAGCCAGTCTCATTGACTCTGACACAGCTACCCCTGTTGTCCCAGTTACTGTGTCAGTCCATGTCTTCTGGGTTCTTCCTCCTCTGTGCTGTCCCTCTACCCTTGTGAGCATGATGTCCTTCTCCAAGGACTGGTTCCTCCTGGCCATGTGCCCAGAGTATGTGAAATGAAGCTTCAAAATCCTAGCCTCCAAGGAGAAACTTGGTTTCACTCTCTCCAGGCTAGGCCTATCTGTTTTCTTGGCAGTCCATGGTAAGTTCAAAAGTCTTCTTGAACTCAACTTCTTGAACACAACTCAAGGCATCAATTCTTCTTCTGTCATCCTTAGTCATTGTCCAGCTTACTGATGCATAGCAAGTAATTAAGAAGACCATGGCCTGGGTTAGGCACATCTTAGCATCTAGACTGACAGCATTGTTTCTCAGTACTCTGGAGAGGTCACTGAAGCAGATTTTCCCTGTGCAGTTTGTCTTTTGGTTTCCTGACTGCTGGTGCCAAGAGTGTTGATTGTGGAACCAAGCAAGCGGAAATTAACAACTCAATCTCTTCTCCATCTATCAGGGTGCTGCCAATTGGCCCAGTGGTGAGAATCTTTGCTTTCTTGATGTTGAGCTTCAATCCATACTGAAGACTACAGTCCTTGACCTTCTGCAGCAAGTGCTTTTAGGTCTTCCTTAGTTTTAGCAAGCAGGATTGTGTCACCTGCATATTGTAGGTTGTTGATGAGTCTTCCTCTAATCCTGATGCCACACTCCTCCTCCTAAAAGTCCAGCTTCCCGAATGATCTGTTCTCCTTATAGACTGAAAAGGTATGGAAACAAGACGCATCCCTAACACACTCCTTTCCTGATTTTGAACCATGCAGTATTCTCTTATTGTTTTCTGAAGACTGCTTCCTGGTCTGAGCAGAGGTTTTGCATGAACACAATCAAGTGTTCTGGGATTCCTATTCTTCTCAAGGTTAACCACAATTTGTTGAAATCCACACAGTCAAAAGCAGGTGACATTAACTAAGTTCCCTCTGTGTGCTCTGTATGGTTCCATATCAGCTCATTTAATTTTCACAGCTATGCAAAGTATATAACATATTCCTCTTTTACTGATCAGGGAGTTAGGCCATGGAGAAGTTAAATTACTTGCCCAAGATTATGCAACTGCTAAGTGGTAGAGCTTGGATTTAAACCAAGGTTCAAGCTGCAGTATGCATGGTAACCACTGGGCTTTAGGTCTGTGGGTATGCTTGATGAGCATGTGGGGCAGGGCCTGGACTCCTTGAAGTTGTTACTGCATTTCCCAGCATATGTGCATATTTTCTTGAAAAACACTGCCAGATTCCCACAGAGGTCCATGACCCCCAGATGCCTGAGTCTCTGCTGGCTGGCTGCTTCATTAACACGCCAAAAGGCTGTTAATGTTAGAAAGACCTCAGTGCTCAGGCCTGCAGGGGATGTGGCTGACCACTACTTTCCTGGGCTCATCTCCTCTTCTGTAGAGTTGGATAGCTGGGATGGGCCAGTCTCAGTGGCATCCGTGGTAGGCAGGGCACCTTGGGACTCCCTGCTTCCCCACCCACAGTGCTCCTGCCCCAGCCCCAAACCAATGTGGCTGTAGGTCAGAGGGTTGCCCTTATTGGTGGATTCCCTCTTAGGGCTGTTGAACCAGCTTTCCTGGCTCCAGGCAGTTCCCACCAAGCTCTGTGCTCTGCCTTACT
This sequence comes from Elephantulus edwardii, assembly GCF_000299155.1. NCBI lineage: Eukaryota > Metazoa > Chordata > Mammalia > Macroscelidea > Macroscelididae > Elephantulus > Elephantulus edwardii. The sequence continues at coordinate 2,838,401 of NW_006399880.1, read as the reverse complement.
CCAAGCAGTATTAGGTGCTGCTTCCTTATCCTTCCCCTCTTCAAGCTTCACAGTTCCTCCACTCCTACCCAGAGGGTTCACTGACCCCTCAGCCCTTCCATACACCCTTCTTCTTGCTTACTGCTGCCCTTGTCACCATGCATCATCACCCAGCCTGTTTCTTTGGCTCCCTCTGGTTACCAGGATGTTAGCACAGAGTAGGAACTGAATTGTAGAATATCTGAGATAGGTCAGCCCCAGGCAGCACCTGACCTGAGTCCCGAGCCCTTTTTAACAGACAGGAGGCTCAGAGAGGGCATGCCACACAGCATGTTCACACAGAGCTAGGAGAAAGATACATCCCTGCCTCTTACTTCTGAGGACATAAAAATAAGAAAACCTTTGTTTTCTTACTATTACAAAAATTGTGAATGCAGAACATGTGAGGGACATAGATAAAAGAACAGAAAATCACTCAATTCTTGTTAACATTTTTTATTGTTGCATCTGTTTTCAGTATTTTTTTTATAAAAATAAGCTCACGTGCTATTTTATAAACATTTTCTACTTTAACAGTCAGATCTCATCTCATTGCTATAGAGTGGGAGGTGACTCATAGTTGCCCTTCCATTGGATTTTGAAGGCTGTAAATCTAGTGGGAGGAGACTGCTCATCTTTCTTTCTTGGAGCCACTGGTAGAGTGACCCACCAGTGAGGGTTGCCCAACTCTCTGTGGAATACCAGGGCTCCCTACTTTAACAATACAAACGGTAATTATATTTCTGTCTCTGTAAAGGTTCTTTTTTTAGTGTGGTTTAAATGCCTGCCTAGGAACCCATCATTTCTAAAGGCAATCCATTGTTGCTGGACAGTTACTGTTAGGAGCAGCACTGGGATTTGTATTCTTGTGGGAAGTCTTTACCTACCTGTGCTGTCATGTGCTCCTGGAAGCGCTGTTGTTGGGGCACTAGTCCAGTGTACCCACACTGGCCCCCACGTTCAGTCTTGGGCCAGTCAGGATTTCCCAGCTTCTCTTCTGAGTGGCCCTCCCTGGTGCTCCCCCAGCTTTCTGCAGCTGGGGTGGATAGATAGTTGCTACTTGGAGTGTTAGGAAACCTCAGTCCCTCTGACATCAACTCATGTTGAAGGGAGACTAGAGGGTCATGGACGTGGGAAGCTGTTTGGACTGGAAAGATTGGCTTAGTGTATGGGTGCACCGGTCTTCTTAACTCTCTCCATTGAGATGCTCAGAGAGACCTGCCCTCAGGAATCCAGAGTTCTCATCTCTTGGGTGAACAGAGCCCTCCAGTGAGGAGGATGCTTTTGGTTTGATCACCCACTGCACTAGGTTGGTAGGTACATGCATGCCCTAAGGATGAAGGACAGATAATGTTTGCATTGTTGTTGTTGTTGTTATGTGCCGTCGAGTCGCTTGCGACTCATAGCGACCCTATGTACAACAGCCCTAAACTCCGCTCTGTGCTGTGCCAATCGCACTGTCTCTGACACTCCCATCCCAATTATCCCAGTCACTGAATCAATCCACCTCATAGAGGGCCTTCCTCTCCTGCGCTGTCCCTCCACCCTCCCAAGCATGATGTCCCTCTCTAAGGACTGGTCTCTCCTCACAACATGTCCAAAGTATGTTAGATGGAGCCTCAGAATCCTTGCCTCCAAGGAGCCACCCGGTTTAACCCTTTCTAGGACAAATCTGTTTGTTTTCCTAGCAGTCCATGGTACCTTCGATACTCTTCTCCAGCACCACAGCTCAAAGGCATCAATTCTCCTTCTATCCTCCTTTGTCATTCTCCAGAAAGAATCCGTTCACCTTTAAGCACAGCCTTTTACTGCAGGGCTGATTACAGACAGGGTCACTGGTGCCTGACAGATGCCAGGACTTCTGCACAGCCAGAGCACTGATGCTGCACATTACTGGCTTGAAATCCAGTCTCAACTGCTTCTCCTGAGTCTCAGTCTTCCCCCCTATCCATTGGGACTGTTGGACCCATTCAGAGGAACAGCTTCGTGGAAAAGCACTGTGAGCAAATGAAGATGTGGTGTTTGGCTATGATAGAATTCTACCTCTAAGTCACAAGACTTATAAATGTTTATTGGCTCACTCGGTCCTTGTGTATGGATTTTTCTTGCCTTAGTCGTAGATTCTAGTAATAATAATATTAGTGCCATCATTTGTAGACACCATATGCTACGTGCTATTCAAGTTAGTTATTCGTGTTATTGAATTTATTTCCTCAACTCCTTGCTCGTGAGCACTTTTGTTACCTTCATTTCACAGATAGGGAAACCAAGGCTTGGAGACATTAAAGAGCATGTCCCTAGTCATGCCACTAACAGGGTGGGAACAGTCCTTAAACTCATCCTTCTGAGGTCAGGCCCTCCAAGTCCTTGGTCAACCGACCCGAGAGTCTATGCCTGCACCTTCTTACTCTTCTGTTCTCTTTACAGCCTCAGCTCCGTGGGCCCCATCAAGCAAGCGGCATGAGGCACCCCTGGGCCAGTCCATCGTCCTTCAGCCTGCTACCCAGCCCTTCCAGGAGGTCCTGAGGCCCTGGGGCACTTCCACTCTGCACAGGAACACGCGGGGGTTTGCCATGGTGACATAAAGGGGCGCAGAGGAAGGAAGGAGCGCAACCAGCCTGTGGACTGCGCCCCTGGCTGGGGAAGAAGGGCCAGGGGCCCAGTCCTTCACATACCCTGCCCCCTGAGGGCCTTACTTTCCAAGTCTCTGTTAATTTGTTGATTGGTGGACTTTAGTGTCTCCTGTGTGGCCCTGGAGTAGCCAGGGCAGGCCGGGCCTCCGGCATCTGAGGTTGCTGGGCCAGGATGCCCACCCTGGCACGCCTCCGAAGGCTGTGTCGGCACGTGTCCCCGCAGGCTGTGCTTTTCCTGCTGTTCATCTTCTGCCTGTTCAGCGTTTTTGTCTCAGCCTACTACCTGTATGGCTGGAAGCGGGGCCTGGAGCCCTCAGCGGATGCCCCTGAGCCTGACTGTGGAGACCCACCTCCCATGGCCCCCAGTCGCCTGCTGCCTCTCAAGCCTGTGCAGGCAGCCACCCCTTCTCGCACGGATCCGCTGGTGCTGGTGTTTGTGGAGAGCCTCTACTCACAGCTGGGACAGGAGGTGGTGGCCATCCTGGAGTCTAGCCGCTTCAAGTACCGCACAGAGATTGCACCAGGCAAAGGTGATATGCCCACACTCACCGACAAGGGCCGAGGCCGATTTGCCCTCATCATCTATGAGAACATTCTCAAGTATGTCAACTTGGATGCCTGGAATCGGGAGCTACTCGACAAATACTGTGTGGCCTATGGTGTGGGCATCATTGGCTTCTTCAAGGTATGCAGGGAGTGGGGCCTCTCAGCATTTAGAATTTCTTCTCTACAGTTGCTAGTTGGCTGCAAGAGTTTGTTCAACTATAAAGTGAGTGTAATGATGGTGCCAGCCTTACATACTCCATGAGTGAGCATGCCTGAAGTAGTGGAAGAACACAATGCCTGATGCCTTAAAAGAACTTTATAAGTAATAGTTTGTATTAGGGAGCTCTGGTGTCTTAGTGGGAAGGAGATGGGCTTTCACCCCGAAAGTAAGCAGTTCAAAACTGCCATGGGAGAAAGATGGCAGTCTCCTCCCACATGTTTTATAACCTCTGAAAACCCTTTAGGAGTCAGTTATGGATTGCTTCTGGCTTGCTGGCACCTAACAGGAACAACAGCTTCTGATGGGGTGTGTGGCAGGGGTAGTGCCTACTGTGTACAGGGCCAGCACAAAGTCACTGACCTGAAAGAGGTTCTGGAGGTGGCTCAGGGGAGGGGAGAATCAGCACTGCCGAGTGACTCTAAACCTGGCATGGTTTTTGAAAGGAGGGTGTTCCCGTTTTGAAAATAAACAAATCAAGGCTCTGGGAGTTATATTGTAGTGTCTTAGTGGAGGAGTAAATTTGAACCTGGTTGAATTCCCTATTCCATGCCCCTCCTTAGCTGTGGTGGGTTATGGAGTTCATGGGCCTTCCAAGCCCAAACCATTTTGCACTGGGAGAAAGAAAGTCCAGTGTCCAGTGGGAGCTAAGGAGCTTCCCTGAGCTGTGCAGGGGACCAAGAGCAACTGCTGGGTGCTTGCTGAAAAGAGACTCTCTCCTTGGGAGGAGGAGCTTGAGTCAGAGGACACTGGGCTGCCAAGACAAAAGCAAGTGCTAGTTGATACCCAAAGTGTGCTTAGGAAAGCATTTGTTCCTTCCTTCAGTGACTGTTTCTTAAGTGCTTATTGTATTTCAGGTCCTGAGCTAGGCATGGGGATCACATGGTGATCAAGGTGAACAAAGTCCCTACACTGATGGGGCTGACGTTTCAGTGGGATGGACACAGACAGTGAACAGATAAACATGTGGCAGGTGTTGATAAGTAAGCAAAACCAGGGGAAGGGCATGGAGGGCAAAGGGCATGGGTGGCTAGTGTCCACCTGTTACTGCTAGGTGCTGTGAGTCAGTTCTGACCGTGATAACTCCACGTGACAGAGCAGCATTGCCCCATCATTTGCTAGGTCTCATCTCTCACATTGCCAATCTTTTGGTTAGCAGCCAAGCACTAAACTGTTGAGTAATGAGAACCTCTTGATGTCCACGTAGGGGTGTTTATTTGTCCCCAAGCCTTCCTGAGACACCTGTGTTCTTGGACTGTGCTCAGTGCCAAGGAGGTGGTTTCACCCACGGTGACCCATGTGGTGTTTTATGACCTCGCTCAGCAGGATGCTCTGTAACTGAGGGGAGCATCTGCAGGTCAAGAAACCGGAAGTCCTGCAGAGTCCTGCAGCAGACACCAGCAGAAGTGTCTGCCACCTGGCTGACTCATAGAGCACCCCTTTTTACAGCACAGACTTGGGGAAATGCTCATCTGATTTATGCCTTTACAGCAGCATAACGTCAGAATGTCTTCATTGCCTGTTTTCCCTTTTCTGCTGAACTCTGTACCTTTTCCTGCCCCAGACCTGAGAAAGGTTGGCACAGATGACAATGCTGAGTGCTCATTCAGCGTCACACCCTGTCTTCTGTGCATTACTTAACACCCATAGCATCCTCCAAGGCAGTTGGGTGATCCTGACTGAAGAGAGAAGGAAGTAGAGACAGAGGTTAAGAAACGTGCACCCAGTCACATGTCCTGAGTACAAATCCAGGATTTGAACCCAGACAGCCTTCATCGCTATTCAGTGAGTCCTGGAGTCTTAAACACACTTGTCTCAGTATATATCACCTCAGAAGTCATATCCAGCATAAGGATTTCTGTCATCTCTCGGGTCCAAGCAGCAGGTTAGGCTCTTAGACACAGTTGATGGGACAGAGACACAATCTAGCCCCAGTTGCTTGCCTATAGAAGGGGAACTAAGAGCCTCAACTCACACAGTGCTGTTGAGACAGCTCCCTCTCCCAGTGACCCTGTTGAATTTCCGAGGCTGTCAGTTCTGATTAGAGGAGATTGCTCAACTTTGTACCTTGGAGCTGGTGGTGGATTTGAACTTCCAGAGATACATAGCCTTTGAATTAGCAGTGCCACTCACCGTAGACTGGGCCATGAGAGCTCTCTTGAGCCTGGCAATTCCAGGTCATTGTGCTTTTTCTGTCTTCACATAAACACAGCTGCTTGGTTAGTGCGCCTGTGGTTTTCTGCTCAGATGGGCGCCCCCTGGTGACCATACAGAATTATCTGGGGTGTTTTTTTTCTGCAGAACTTGCCAAACCGGGAGGTTCACCATGGGATTCTGGTGACTCTCATTTTCCAGTTTTCCTTGGCAGCTGCATAACCAGCGTAGTTAGAGAACACAGTCCTGAAAGTCCAGACCCTGGTTCAAATGCTTCTGCGCCTCATAAGTAGTGTGACCTTGCACATGGCGCTCAGCCCTATGTGTGGAGTGGGCCACGTTATGCATGAAACTGTGGATGGGAGGCACCAAGCACAGTGCATGACCCCGGGACTACTCAATAATGGCAGCATGTTTTGTCGTCTTCACAGTTAGTAAGTGCAGCAGCTGGCACACTTTGCCTTGTGATTCTAACCAGTAGCTACCCCTGCAGGATCCTTAAGGATGGGAGGAAGTTTTACTCATATGTAGCCCCAGTTCTAGGCAGAGAGCCTGGCGCAGAATCAAATGGTAATGGTTGTTGATTGAATTGGGTAGGACATTGACATAGTGTCCCCAGAGTGACTCTTCAGTACTGACAAACTGGAGAGTTATTCAGTCTGGTGGGATGAGACCAGCCCCTGACAATGCACATGGTTTATTGGGGGCTATTGTTCAAGAGGTTAATGGTTCAAACTCACCCAACAGTGCTGCAGAAACAAGGCCTGGCAGTCTGCTTCCATATAGATTATGGTCAAGGAAACCCTATGAAGGAGTTGTACTCTTTAACTCGTAGGATCACCAGGAGTCAAATCAACTTGACTGCAACATGATTGCAGTTCTGCTGTGATCTAACCTCTGCAGGCCCAAAGCTCCCTGTTCATTCCCTCCCCCTGCTGCCTGCTTTCATTGCTGGCTGGGCTGGATGATCAAGCAACTTGGCTCTCCCTTCGTTGATGGCTCCCAGCTGGGCAGTTGGCTGAACTGCCAGCACCTGATGGTCAGCTCAGGGTCAGGGCTTTGAAATGGGATCCCCCAGCGCCCATAGTCCTGGGTGGCCTCCCAGGCCACAGCAGATAAAATGTCACTGGCCCCAGCCAGACACCTTTACTCCCACAACCCAAGCAGCTTTCATTGGCTAGTGCTGATTTTCGAGTGGTAGGCAGTCTAGGGCTAGGGGGTGGCTTCTGAGGATGGAGCTCTGCATTGGACCTCAACACCCTAGGCTGGCTAGGGGCAGGGTGGGAAGTTGGCAGGCCCTTCTGGTGTTTGGAATCAAACCCAGACTCCTAATCATGGTTTACAAGGCCAGGGCCCTGCAGAGCCTTTGTGGGAATTAGCAAAAAACACTTCTGCAAGGAGGAGATTAGTAAAATGCAGCCCCTGGGCAGACACAGCTCTGCATGGAGGCACTAACTCAGCTGAGAGGTCAGCTTTCACTTATCCCTTTAGACGGCCCTTGTGCATGCCCACCTGACCATTCTCTGTGGTGACTGTACTATATAAGACCCTGCCTCCCCCACCAAATATATTTGGTATCCTTTGTCCACTTTTGTTTGCTCCACTTCACTCATTCCCCACAAGGAAGCCAGATGGAGCTTTTAAATATGTAAATGGGAACCGGTCATGCCCCTGTTCAAAACCCTTTGATGGCTTCCTAGTGTAGGTGGGATACAATCTTGATCCTCCACAGGCCTCAGAGTCCTGCAGGCCTGCTCTCAGCTGGTCTTTCTCCCTCATCTTCCCTTTCTATTTAGATTATTCGGCTCTGGACCTAGTGGCTTTCTGTTGCTTCTTGAGCATGAGGAGCCCCGTCCTACCTCAGGGCCTTTGCACTTGTTGTTTTTTGAACTTGGCCTTTTAACCTCTTTCCTGGCTCATAGTTCTTTTTCTTTAAGTCTCACCTTAAAAGCCTCTTCCTCTAGGAAGCCTTCCGGGAAGCAGCAGACTTGTGGCCTTGTTATCTGCACATCTAAACTGTGAACTTTATAGCATGTGCTGTATTTTAATTGTGTGTCTCTTCCTGTGGTTATTTGTTTAGTATCTTTCTTCCCTGCTTGTCTTTAAAGTCCGTGAGGCAAGAGACCATATTTGTTCTTTCATTGCTGTACCCTTGGCATTTTACACAGTGCCTCACACTGAGAACAGTTGTGAAATGAACACATGAATCCTGAATTAAATACATATCATGTGCTAGGTACTTGGGAGCTGTCTGCTGCTTTTTCATTCTTTCATACAAGTTATTGATCAAATGTATGTCTACCCACTGGTTGTCAGAATCCAAAAGGTATAAATGTTGTAGTTGAGTTGGCACAGGATGGTGGGGAGACCCTGAGCAGATGATGCAGCTGTTGGGAGAAGTGCTGCAGCTGAGGCTTAGGAGTGGGTCAAGGGCGGCTGGAGCAGAGGAGGGAAGTATGCATGCTTTATGATTTGAAGGCTAGGCGGAAGTATGCCTGCTAACAAGACAGAAAGGAATTGGCCCATGGTCAAGGATAAACTGACCCATATCCCAAGACAGCTGCCTGGGAGGATAAGAGAGCTTGACATTAGGTTGTATAGGGAGAGCATGAAGGATTAAGGGCAGTGGCCCAGTGGAAGGAAGAAGAGGGGCCTGTGGGCACTGTGTGCTGGCCCCCACGGAGCTGGGCAGCAGAAGGCCCTAGGAGAAGAGGAGAAAGAGATTCAGCGTCGCAGGGAGTGAAAAAATCAGCATGGGGGACTGGGACAGAGGTAGGGTTGTACTCAGTGGTCTTCAGATGTCTCTGGGCATAGTAAGAGCTTATTGGTAATTAAGGATTGTAAGATCTCTTTGATTCTCCCCACCTCCAGCAGATTGCTTTTCTTTGCTCTCTTCTGCACTGGTGACTACATGAAACTTCTGCTGAAGAAAGGATCATGTGACAAAAGTCTGTTTGGATGCCTCGGACAGTGGAGCTCTAGTGGTCAGGTGCAGGGGTTTCTAGGGCCAGACCACCTGGCATCCACTGGTCTGCTTAGGGTCACATCCCTCATCTGTGAAGTGTTGTACCCAGGAGCGTGCCTCCCAGGGCTGGTATGAGGACCGAATGAGTGAATGATAATGCTGCAGGTCCTGTCCTAGTACTTTGCCAGCCTCAGTGCTATGATGCGCTTCCCAACCCCCAAACACACACACACACACCCCCACACACCCCTACACAGAGAGTCTTTTACTTTCCTTGACTGTATTTTACAGCAGAGGAAAATGAGGCACAGGAAGGTTACATAACTTGCCCAGGGCAGGCAGTCTGACGGCATGGTTCATGCTCAGAACTGCTAATTTTTCACCCCGCAGTCTTGAACAAGTTATGGAGTCTGTGCTTCCGTTTCCATATCTATAAAATGAGAGTAGCAGTAATCTAATCATGGGAGCATTGTGAGGATTAACAGCATTTTCTGTATGCAAAGTTCATGGAACTAGATGCCTAACTTTTTAGATGAGTTTATGCTACTCATTAGTGTATTATAAGAGGGTAGAGCTGGGTTTATGTGGCAGATTAGCTCCAGCCAGGAGCAGGATGACCTCTCCAGAAATGTTAGTGAATATTGTTGATATTACCACATCTGAATTGTGTTGATCCCCTGGGGCCCTAGATCTGACAGTCCTATGCCTTTCTTTCCCACCCTGCTGCAGGCCAATGAGAACAGCCTGCTGAGTGCACAGCTCAAAGGCTTCCCACTGTTCCTACACTCGAACCTGGGCCTGAAGGACTGCAGCATCAACCCCAAGTCCCCGCTGCTTTATGTGACACGGCCGAGCGAGGTAGAGAAGGGTGTGCTGCCTGGCGAGGACTGGACAGTGTTCCAATCAAACCACTCCACCTACGAGCCAGTGCTGCTGGCCAAGACGCGCTCGTCTGAGTCCATCCCACACCTGGGTGCGGACGCTGGCTTGCATGCTGCGCTGCATGCCACCGTGGTCCAGGACCTGGGCCTCCATGACGGCATCCAGCGTGTGCTGTTTGGCAACAACCTCAACTTCTGGCTGCACAAGCTGGTCTTTGTTGATGCTGTGGCCTTCCTCACGGGCAAGCGCCTGTCACTGCCGCTGGACCGCTACATCCTGGTGGACATTGATGACATCTTTGTGGGAAAGGAGGGCACTCGCATGAAGGTGGAGGATGTGAAGGTATGGTCATGATGCCACATGGGTAAGGATGTCCCAGGTGTGACATCCCTTTGTGACTTTAGCCCTGCTGCCTCTTACCTGTGCTATCAATTACCTAATTACCTCCACTCCCAGACTAGTCATGTTTTTAAAACTCTCTGTTTGTTAGGAGGAAGTGCCATTTAAAATTACATTGAAGTATTGAGTGTAGAGAGATTTTTGTATCTGAGCGTAGAGAAAGAGACCTAGTCACCAAAACATGTTTTTAACTCTCAAAATAGGTCAGTGCCAGAATTTTTACAAATATCTTTAACAGATCTCTCAAAACAAGAATTCAAGGTTTACGCATATATCAGGCATATTTCTGACGAAGTGTATATGAATGAAGGCAGTGATAATTCAGCGGGAGGTTTCTCACCTTCCATGTAAGAGATCCCAGTTTGATTCCCAGGCAGTATACCTCAGTCATGGCCACTACTTGTCAGGCTCCTGGAGGGCTTGAGTTGCTATCATTCTGAAGAAGTTTCAGTAGTTGATAAAGTAGAACAGGCCAGGAAGAAAGGCTTGGCTGTCAGTTTCTGGAAACCAGTCCGTCAAAGCCCTGTGGACCACAGTGTTCTGATCTCATTGTAAGTGAGGTCACCACGAGTCCGGGACCAACTTGACGTGTAGAGAGTGTAGAGAGTGCACTTGTATATGTTTTTTAGTTCAAAAAGCATTAACCAAACTAAACTGTATGTAAAATACTTTGCAAACCACAATGATTTGCATGCATGTGAACCATTACTCATAAAAGAAAATGGAGAATTAAGATCACTAAGCAGTCCTTAAAACTTTATTTTAGTCAACTCTCTTGTTGTTGTTGTTGTTGTTGTTATGTGCCGTCGAGTCGCATGCGACTCATAGCGACCCTATGTACAACAGCCCTAAACTCCGCTCTGTCCTTTGCCAATCGCACTGTCTCTGACACTCCCATCCCAATTATCCCAGTCACTGAATCAACTCTCTTATTTTACTTAAAATTATTTGCAGAAAAAAGCATATCACTGGCATAAGTGGAAAGTCATTATCAGTTGCCATAAATAGAAGACAACCATAACAATAAATCCAGTGGAAACAAAACAGGATTAAATTCCAGAGAGATACTGCTGCTTGCTGACTGCCTGGCCTCTTTTACGTGAGATTAGTGAGTGTTAGAAACATATTACCATAAACCAAGATGTCTTTTTAATGTTAGTAGCAGCACAGAAAAAAGACCCTTATGAAAACAATGAGTAATTCAGATTGTTTGTGTCCCAGGTCCACTTGGAATCATCTCATTCAACGGTAGGGCTGTGGCCGAGCCCTTCCTTGGTTGAGAGAATCCTGTGGGACTTGGAGAACACTCTTCTCTTGCTCATACTCCTGAGGAAAACCAGAGCAGTGGTGTTGGGTCAGGTGCTGCGTTAGGAGTCAGCACCTGTTGTTCATTCCCTAAACCTTCACATCTCAGAGCCTCGGCTGGCAAGTGACAAGAGGAGGTAGATGGGAGGTACTTTGGCTATTTCCTGGAGACTGAGGGCTTCCCAAAGGTGCCTGGACTGCTGGAGTGGAGAGTGAAGAAGGGGGCCTGCTGTGGAGCCAGGCTCAGAGCCCTCCTGGCTCTCCACCTTATCCAACCACCTTTAATCGGTGTGGTGTTTCCCCTTGTGGTGGGTGCACTTTAAGAAATGGCCCCTCATTTGTGAGATGGGGGTGGAGAAAGGGCCCGCCCTCCTACAAAAGGTTAAAGATGATTCTGATTTAGCCTTCCAGCTCAAGACTCCATTCAGTGCCACCGTCTGTATTGAGGGGATTGCTGTTTTCTTCTTAGCACTTTCTTCAGGTGGTTCAGCCTTGCTCTCTCCTGTGAGACACACAAACAAGTCCTCAACCTGCAGACAAGGGATGAGTCTTGGTTAGATGACTGTTCAGGGTCTCTCCATGAGGAGGCCTGGGGTTGCCCTTCTTACTTACTCACTTTTCCTTTTCATGTTGAAAGGAAGAACTGCAGTCTGGAGCCATTTCTGTAGGTGAATACTAATAGAGGCACCCCTTTTCTGTGCTGAGAGCAATGCAGAAATCCCTTGGCTCTGCCATCCCTGGTCTCATTTGCCTTCAACATCCTAGTGAGTCAGAAAGGGCAGAGCTCTTTCCCTTTAATCCCAAACACGAGCTACAACTGAGCCTTTCTTTTAGAAACATGAATGTCCTCATTAGCTTGTACAGGAGGGGCTGTACAGCATGATTTCTTTAGTAGAATAGCACACTGTGGACACACCTCCGAAGCTCTGTATGTACAGCACAATTTAAGAAATGCCAATAGTGGCTGCCCCTTCAGGATTCGGGGATTGCCAGGCTCTGTGCTCAGCTCCTCTCTGCTCACCTCAGTGATTTGCACAGCCCTGGAAATGGGGACTAGTACCACTGAGGCTCTGCAAGGTGAGATAACATGCCTGAGGCCACACAGCTGAAACATACTCATCTGCCAGGAAGCAAGTTCACAGCCTCAGTAGGAAGCCTATGGTGCTTGGAGCACCAGGGCTTTTAGCTTCCAAAGCCTTTTTGAAATTAGCTTGTTGCAGGTTATTTAACAGCCATGACAGTGAGTCATTTAGGAGAAAGTATTTTTTTTTCAATCCTAAATCCAGACTGTAACTGAGTGTCTGTCTTCAGAGCATCAGTATTCCTTCATTGACTTGCAAAGCACTGGGTGTGCCACGCACTAGAACCTTGCATGACTGGTTACCCAGGGTGTCTTGGGAAAAGTCAGGGCCCTTGAACATTACTCTTGCAAGGAAGAGTAGTCCTCTGTAATAAACAGAGGAGCACACAGAAACACACAGCAGCAGTGACCCCAGATATGGCAAAGGGACACCATTTTTTCTTATTTCATATGTCAGACAGTTTTCCTTGCAGCCCTAGAGCCCCATGAAGGAGATTGTATGCCCATTACATAGTAGGAGAGACTGAGGCCTAGAGAAGTAGTGGCAGTTTCTCAGGGACACACAGCAGAGATTGACTAGATTTAGGTCGTTTTTGTCAGAAATCTCATAGAGGTAGCAGCTCAGGGCTGTCTTCATGTGTTTGACACAGGCCTGCATTCAGAAATGACTCATACAAGCTCTGCTGTGGCCATCTTGAAATTCTGAATGCCTATTTAATAAACCAGGAAAATGAAGCAAAACCTGCAGTCATCAGCTTGATTCCCACTTAGTGATTTTTAGGGGCAGAATAGATCTGCCCATAGGGTCTCCAAGGCTGTGAATTTTTATGTACACAGAGGTCGTATCGTTCTCCTTTGGAGTGACTGGTGAGTTTGAACTACTGACCTTTTGTTAGCAACTCAGTGCTTTAAACAGCGGCACCACCAAGAGTACCACATTTTTCTTTATATGGGGTCCTGTATATGATGTGCCAACCCTACAGCAGCAGGCCCCTTCCCAGGCCCTCAGTGGGACCTCCTGGCTTCCCCTTCACCATTTTCTCCCCTCTATTCCTACAGGCCCTGTTTGACACGCAGAATGAACTACGCACACACATCCCAAACTTCACTTTCAACCTGGGCTACTCAGGGAAATTCTTCCACACAGGTAAGTGGGCCTGGCAGCTTCCACCTGCTGCTGCTAGCAACTTCCAGGGCTTGTTGAAATCCAGACCTTCAGAGCACTGTGCCATGAGGGGCAGCAGGAATTTAAAATGTAAAGAACTACATTAGGGGCAGCTTTTGACTCCTGGCATCTCTAGAGCCAACAGTCACAAAAACAGTCATAGCCCCAGGCAGAGGCCATTTCAACAGAAAGACAACAATGGGTTCCCACTTCCCTCCCTGGGCCTTCCTGGTTGTGCAGTCCTGGTTGGGATGTCTTTTCCTCTTCTGTACCCACTATCTTTTACAATTATTTTTAGTCTATTTTGCTTATAAAAAGTGCTTTCATTTTAAGAACAGAGTAAAAATACATAGTAAAGGGAGTGAAAATGCTCTCTAATTGTGCCCACCCACAGTGACTGACTCTATTTTGAGGTTGTAAGAGTGGAGGCTGTGGGTTTGTGCTTTCCTTTTACTTCTAGACTCTCCCAGTTTCCTCACATGATGCCCCTCAGGGACTGGGAAGAGGGAACACTCCCTGAGTGGTCTTCAGTTACCATCCCCCTAGCTGCCTTTTACTCACAGCACAGTAAAGATACCCTCTCTTGAACCTGGGGGAAAAGCCTATTAGCTAACAATTAGGATTGGACATCCTATGATCTATAAAGAGCTTCAAACATCAGGAAGTAAATGATAAATGATGTAATGGAAAAATAGGAAGATGTTAGGAGCAGGCGTGTTAGTGGAAGAAGAAATCCTTGAGATTATTGACTCCAAACCTTATGTTGCATAGATGGGACCCGGGGTCCAGAAAAGGAAAGGACTTGGTCAGGGAACACTCTGGAATGGAATCGGGCTCTGGACCGGGGCTTCTGCTCCCATACTGGCTAGTTTCAGGTAACGGGCCTCAGGGCTGGGTGCCTAGCTGAGCTGCCTGTGCTGGGCTGCAGGTACTGATGCCGAGGACGCGGGGGACGACCTGCTGCTGTCGTACGTGAAGGAGTTCTGGTGGTTTCCTCACATGTGGAGCCACATGCAGCCCCATCTTTTCCACAACCAATCCGTGCTGGCCGAACAGATGGCCTTGAACAAGAAGTTCGCTGTCGTGAGTAAGATTCCCTGTAGGCCAGAGCTGGGAGGCTTAGGGGCCAGCCTGGGCTGTAAACTGCTGGCTTCTGGCTCCCTTCACAGTGGACCTGACAGCTTTTTGTTAACACCTCTATGCCAAGGCTAGGACAAGCAACCTTTGTAAACATGTCTCATTGAAGGCTTGCAGAGACCCCAAAGGGCAGGTATCAACAAGAAACCTAGGCCAGGGAGGGTCATATCCGATAAGAGGAAGCCCAGATGAGACTTAAACCTACTTCTGGCTGTTTTCTGAGCCCAAGTTCTTACCCTTAGGCCAGCGTTGGCTGCTCCTTGAAGCGGAAAGAGGAGCTCAGTAAGAAGGGAATGAGGTTGGATCCCAAACTCATCCTGGATCCCCCAGATGACTGGAGCTAGGAAAAGACAGAAAGAGCCCCATTTTGTCCCTCCCTACTGGATGCTTGAGTCCTCTGTGCTGCGGGAGGATGTGAGCTGTTGGACCAAGTCTGGAGCCCAGAGTTTTATACCTGCTCTGCTTATCACTCTGGACTTGGGCACGTCTCTTCCCCAAGGGATCAGTGGCTCTGGTGTTCCAGCCCCTGGTTTCTTTCTCCCATTCTCCAGAGGGGAACTAAGGCCCAGAAGGGAAGGAGAACCATTCTTATCCTTCCCTGCACACCCCTCCCCGCAGGAGCATGGCATCCCCACAGACATGAGTTATGCCGTGGCACCCCACCACTCAGGTGTGTATCCTGTGCATGTGCAACTCTATGAGGCCTGGAAGCAGGTATGGAGCATTCGCGTGACCAGCACGGAGGAGTACCCCCACCTGAAGCCAGCCCGCTATCGCCGAGGCTTCATCCACAATGGCATCATGGTGAGTGGGCCCTGACAGCTGCAGGCCGGGAGACACGGGCCCGCCCGTTCTGGCCTGTGTGGACACACATAGGAATTGGGCCATTAATGTTCTTTAAAGCTAGCTCAGGTGGCTCTGGTTGGAGGGCTTGGGACAGTGCTCAGTGTAATTCACTGATAATGTTTTCAGTATTTTTTTTCTTGAACTTTTATGTGTCGGTCTCTGCTCTCAGCTTTGGGGACACAGACATGACTTAAACAGAAAAAGTGCTTGTAAACATTCCAGGGCAGGAGACAATGTGCTCATGAAAGTGTGGACTATAGAATGGAGATGATAAGTGGTCTTGTGAAAAGTCAAGCAGGTAGATGAGGTGGGGAGTGCTGGTGAAAGAGAGGAAACTATTTAAATAGTTAGGGAAAGCCTCTGAGGAAGTTTGCCAAGCTGTTTGGAGGGGAGAATGTTGAAGGCATAGAGGGCAAGGCTGTACTGGGTGCCTTTTGAGCACCATGTAGGAGCTGAGTGTGGCTAGAGGGAGATTATAGTAAGAGAGGAGGTCAGAGGCGTGATGGATTGGATGGACTTCAGTTTTCAGTCAGAAATGGAAAAGTTTTAAGTGGAGCAGTATTCTGACGTGACTTCTTTTAAGTGGATCTCCAGCATCCTGTCTCCTCTTTAGAGCAGAGGCCGTAAGAGGCAAAAGTGCATGCAGAGAGACTGTTAGGAGGGTGCTGCAGTCATCCAGAGGAGAAATGGCTTCTTAGGATGCGATGTTAAGATGAGATTAGATTTTGGACTTACTCTGAAGGTAGAACCAGTTGACTCTGCTGACCAGTTGGGTGTGGAGTGTGCAAGAAGGGGCGGAGTCAAGGATGATGTAAAGGTTTGGTCTGAACGGCCAGAAGGATGTTGTCATCGGCCTAGATGGGCCAGCTGTGGAAGTGCTGGGGGTTTTGTTCCTTTTTTCATTTATTCATTCACTGATTGACCATGAACTTCTGTTACTAGCCCCACCTATAAGCAAGGCAGAGTTTGCTGCCATCTCGTAGCCCACAGTTTTGTGATGGGAGAAGGAGAAGAAGCAGATAAGCTAGCACATGATGAAGAATGTTACCAGGAGAAGTTTAGTGGCACCAGCAAAGTGGCAGATTGTGATGGAGAGAGGGTGGCAGATCCTCGGTGGGCATGATCTGCATTCTAGGAACATTCTTACTTTCATTCCTCTGCTGCTCTTGGATCTGTTTATCTTGTGCATAGGATAACAGTGAAGTGTGCAAAATGGCAAGGGCCTGAAAGGAAGTTCCAGGCTTCAAAAGGTCTTAAGGGGAGAGGTCCCCCATGTGTATGGCTTGTGAGAGGAGGTGAGATTAGAACAGGCTGGATCCTTGGCTCTCTGAGGTCACAAGGGAGGCTGGCTTTCTGAAGAGACAGTTTGGTCTTGCCCTTGAGGGTCCTCTCACCCAATCTGGTCCTCTCCCCCACCCCATTCCCAGGTCCTCCCAAGGCAGACCTGTGGCCTCTTCACTCACACCATCTTCTACAGCGAGTACCCTGGTGGCTCTAGTGAACTGGACAAGATCATCAATGGGGGCGAACTCTTCCTGACTGTGCTTCTCAATCCCGTGAGTGCCCCGTAGCCCATGGCTGGGTGAGAAGGAGGGGCTGGACTGCCTTCCCATACGCAGAGCAGAGACACTGGTGTGGGAGGGAGGTTCTATCTATTTTGTGTTGAGCAGCTGCCGCTGAGGCATCTTTTCTTTCCTAATCTTTCATTTTAGAATAATAGCATTAACATTTTTGACCATATTTTCCATTATTTGCTCATAAGCATTCACATATATTAACTATTCACCTGAGCTTCCTGTAAATATCTGTAAAATAGAAATAAACATTCATGCTTGAATGATAGTAAGTACTCCGCTTTATGTGATAAAGCTTATCTTCTCTGTTTTCTGCCCTCCAAAAAGAAAGAAAGAAAACTCAAAACACACATAATTCCTACATTTAAGCAGCTTTTTATTTCTGGGTTGTGAGATTTGGTGGATTCTCACCTGGTTGTGTCTAGCCTGGAGTCACATAGTTTGGGATAGACATGGAGTATCTCAGACTGGCTGTCAGGTGGCCCTGCAAGCTGAGGCCGGGCTGGAAGAGCCAGTCGTATGGGCAGGGGTGACCCTGAGTCCTGACTGCTCACCCCCCCTTCTCACCCCTTCCTCTGCAACAGATCAGTATCTTCATGACGCACCTGTCCAACTATGGGAATGACCGCCTGGGCCTGTACACCTTCAAGCACCTGGTGCGCTTCCTGCACTCCTGGACCAACCTCCGGCTGCAGACACTGCCCCCTGTGCAGCTGGCTCAGAAGTACTTCCAGATCTTCTCAGAGGAGAAGGACCCGCTCTGGCAGGTAGGGGGAAGGATGTGAAGGCAGGGCAGTCTGGCTTCCGTTGGAGAAGTAGAAAAGCATCGGAGTGGGGCCTGTGAGGGCATGAGATGAACCAGAATTAGTTCCTACATGCAAGGAGTTCAGTGTCCTAAGGTGAGGGATCTGGCAAGGACATAAATAGCTATTACAGCATTGAGGGGGCATTTTAAGAACCATATACCCGTGTGCAGTGGAATCCATTCATTGGGTGTTGGCCTCCTCTCATGTTCTTCAACTATTGCTCTAGGACCCCTGCGAGGACAAGCGCCACAAAGACATCTGGTCCAAGGAGAAGACATGTGACCGCTTCCCAAAGCTCCTCATCATCGGCCCCCAGAAAACAGGCAGGTCTTTCTCCTCTTGACCCAGCCTCCCCGACTTCTGCTGTCTCAGCCACAGAATTTTGGGTCCTATCTTGACCTGTTCTCCTCATCCCTCACTATTATGTTCCCTCTTTCTCATGAATAGGAGTAAAGTTGGGATAAGCCATGAATTGCTTATTAGGGAGATCAGCAAAGGTGTGTACAACCCTCAGTGACATGGACTGACACAGTGACTATAACAGTGGGCTTAGCATGGCACGGATTATGAGTGGCATAAGCTAAGGTCAGATTCTGATACATTCCTAATGTTGTCGTTGTTATGTGCTGTAAAGTCTCCTGTGGTTCATGGCGACCCTATGTACAACAGCCCTAAGCCCTACTCGATCCTCAGCCAATCTTACTGTCTCCAACACACCTACCCCCATTACCCCAGTCACTAATCAGTCCACCTCATAGAGGGTCTTCCTCTCTTGCGCTGTCCCTCCACCCTCCCAAACATGGTGTCCTTTTCCAAGGACTTGGTCCCTCCTTGCAACATGTCCAAAGTATGTCAGACAAGGCTTCAGAATCCTTACCTCCAAGGAACAGCCTGTTTTAACCATCTCCAGGAAAAACCTATTTGTTCTCCTAGCAGTCCATGGTATATATTCAGAACTCTTCTCCAGCACCACAGCTCAGGGGCATCAATTCTCCTTTGATCATTGTCCAGCTTTCTGATTTCTCATAGGCTTGCTGTTAGTCATAGTTGACTGGACGGCATCTAACAAAATGTAGGTGAGAAGAGTCTAGATCCTGGATGGGGTCAGCGCAAAATTCACAGCCTGCCTGTCCTGAGCAAAACTGTTTGCTGTCCTCCTGGACATCTCTGAGTGTAGGCAGAAAAGCCCAGATTTGGTTGCTCTGCAAGTTTGAGCAGTTTCAGACAAAACTAGTTTAGTGCCAAGAGGACTGTGATCAGTCATGTCTGTCATTAGTGCGGGAGGTAGAATATTGACATGCTTGCTAAGTATTTGCCATGCACACAGCCCTGAAAGGCAGGAATGTGCAATGTTGTTGTACAGACAAGGAACTCAAGTCATGGAGCAGTGTAGTGCTTCCTCAGACACAATAGTTAGGGAATGGCAGCTTCAGGCCTTGAATATTTGTATCTGTGACCCTAAACTTATAACTGTTAATCTCAAAACCCTACAACCTCTTTAGATCTCTCAGGTACATGGTTTATATGACAAATAAACCATAGACGCACATATCACAGATTTCGGACTGTTAAGAGAACAAATAGATTCATCCTGGAGAGGGTGAAACCAGGCTGCTCCTTGGAGACAAGGATTGTGAAGCTCTATATGACATACTATACATATTGCAAGGAGGTACCAGTCCTTGGAGAGGGACATCATGCTTGGGAGGGTGAAGGGACAGTGCAGGAGAGGAAGACTCTTGATGAGATGGATTGATTCAGTGACGGGGGTAATCGCGGTAGGTATGTTGGAGACAATAAGATTGGCACAGGATAGAGCAGGGTTTGTTGCTGTTGTACATAGGTTGCCATGAGCTGCAGGCAACTTGACGGTACATAACAACACTCATCACAGAGAATAAATGAGCTCTAGGACTGTGATGGAGGAGAGAGTATTGAGCGAGGGTAGGACACCCAGGGGAGGAGACATCTGAGCAACATTTCTTGGCTCTTCAGTAATTTAATGTTAACAGAGCTGGAGGACGTGGAGCTCTTCTTTCTCTGGTCTTCTCTTAAATGCCAGAGAGAGTAGTGGCTGCAAGGGACCAGTAGAAACCATCTAGTTCTGGGGTCGTGTGGAGACAGTAATCAAATGGATGTGGCTGTGGAGCACAGCACGGAGGTTCCTGAGGCCAAGGCCACGTTTAGTCATGAAAAGTGCGATGATGGGTTAGTGGTGTCCACAGAGAGTACAGGAGTTGAGGTGCCATATATCTGCCATTTTGAATTTCTTTAGAGATGAGGAGACTCTAAAGCCCAGAGAGGAAACTGCTTTCCTGGTCCCTTCTAGGAGGTAACACAGAGCAAGGACTAGAACCCAGGGCTTGAGGCTCCCTGTTCTGTGTGTGACCCGCTCTCCCCTCTTCTTGGACACTGGGCCCTGGATCTTAGCTGCGTTTCCTTCCCACAGGCACCACAGCCCTCTACCTGTTTCTGGGCATGCACCCGGACCTGAGCAGCAACTATCCCAGCTCCGAAACCTTTGAAGAGATACAGTTTTTTAATGGTCACAACTATCACAAAGGCATAGACTGGTAAGTGGACCTGCCTCAGAGGAGGTCTCCAGTGACCCCAGCAGGAAGCAGCTGTCCCTTGTTCACACACAGCTGAAGTTCTGTAAACAGGGTCAAAGTATAGTGACTCTTGGGTCGTGACGCTGGAGCTTGTCACAGACAGGACACTTGATGAGGAAGCCCTTTGCTCTTTCGCAGTATAGCATGGTGTCAGAGTCTGCTGGAAGTCAAAGTACAGCCTCTCCTTTTCTGGCAAAGGAACATCCTGAGTTCCACAGAAAGAAAGGGATTTATTTATCTGAGAGCTAGGGACAGAGCAAAGGCTGCAGTCTAGTAAATGTCATGAGTACGAGCTGTCCCTTCTCACCATGTTAGGCTAGGTTGGGGCAGGAAGCCTTGAGATACACCCACCTAGCTTCTAGGGCAATAGCTGGGGAGGTAGCAGCTTCCCACCAGACCCCATCCACAGAGCTTACCTTAGAAAGGAGAGGACCGGATTGGGAATGACTTTTCTCTTTGATTTTCCGGTTGGGGTCTTCTTGTATATATGCCTTTTTTTTTTTTTACTTTGCTATTACCCTTTTTATGTCAGTGGATTAGCTTGGTGGAAAGACTTATTTGATTTTTGTGTAAGTATTTCTTATTGTCTTCCTTTCTCAGATTGTCATTTGGAAATTTACAAAGCAAACTGGTTTTGCATACCACCATTCATACATACTTTGTTTGCTTGACTGTTTTTCTGGTGTCTGTATCTTATTTTAATCTTCATCTGTGTTTCTCCCTAACATATCTGTAAAGTCCACTGTGTCCAGATAGGTTATTGGAAGTCATAATTTTTTGAACCATAGAAAGGTAGTTTGTTGTGACATTGTGTAGTTTAGACTCACACCCATTGCCATTGAGTTGGACCTGAGTCATACCTGACCCTCTGTTTGTTGGGTTTTCTGCCTGTAAACAGGAGATGGACCAACTTTCTTCCCGAGGAGCTGCTGGTGGTTTCGAACTGCCATAGAGGCCCCTCCTTTAAGTTAGCAGCACCAGTCCCTGTGGACAAGACCGTTAAAGCTCCGTACCATGTATTTAGCATAGTCCTTGTACCACAGTCAGCAAGGCCAGGAAAGCACCCCACTAGCAAACAGCAAGATGCTTGAAAATTTACCCAGATGTCAGATTTTGCAGCCAACTGATACAAATTTGGGGTGGAGGGAGTGTCTAGTTCAGAAATTTCTTAATTTAGGTGTTTTCTAAACCTAATGAACGAGGGATTCTAATGACATACAAATGCTGTTCTATAAAGAATATTTTAAAAGTTTCTCATCTTTTTCCTCAGATCTTGATTTTGTAAGTGGGTCTAAGGTGGAGTGTAGAAACCATAACCAACCCAGGGTTGGTCTTTGCTTATAAGCATCTGACGTTATGTCCTTCATCTTTCCTGCAGAAATATCCCTTGGAGGGTCTGGAGTGTTTATTTCGTTTCTAGGGAATCCTCAACTCAGCAGTAGTCCCAAGGGATGGATGTGGATGGTCATCTTGGGTGGGATGAGGGCTATTGGTATGGAAAACCATCAGACCTATCTGTATTCGGCCAGGGAGAGAGTACTGGGTGGTTCAAGAAGATCCCATCCCTCCCTTGGTCTCCTGGTCCACACTGACACCCAGCATGAGGTGCCTAATCAGAGGGGAGCCCTGCCCTCTGGAGGCAGAGGAAAGCAGCTTGTCCCTGCTTACTCTCCCTCAGGTCAGAGTGGGAGCTGCTCTGAGTCCCAGCTCACCCTCAGAGCCAGAGAAGTTAAGGCCCTGCCAGGGTAATGGTGGGAACATTGGGCCAAGCTGGATAGGGTGGTGGGGTCCCAGGATTGATTGACACAATTCTAACCACAGGGGTCCTGTGCTTTGAGACCCACAGCATGCCCATAAAGCCTAAAATCTCCTAACCTCAAGGTCTTCCCTGGAAAGAAATGAATTCAGAAAAGGGTATTGTTCTTGAAGAATCTGGACTAGAATTCTTTTATATGAATGATATTGATACTTCCCACTTATTTTGTGAGGAAATGTTGCCCTTCAGTCATTTCCTCAGGCCCATCCTCACGAGTCTTGCTTGTGAACCTCCTCCCTGGGCTGCCCACAGGTACATGGAGTTCTTCCCTATCCCTTCCAACACCACCTCCGACTTCTACTTTGAGAAAAGCGCCAACTACTTTGATTCAGAAGTGGCGCCCCGCCGGGCAGCTGCCCTTTTGCCCAAAGCCAAGGTCCTAACCATCCTCATCAACCCAGCAGACCGGGCCTATTCCTGGTATCAGGTGAGTCTGGGCTGAGGTGGAGTCTCTGGGCAGCGGTTGGGAAACTTTCTGCAACTCAGTTACTCATTCAGCCAGCCAGTATTTACTAAGTATCGACTGTGTGCCAGCTCCGAGCTCGGTACCTGGACTGTGATGATGAAGAATTGAGAACCTAGCTTCATGGAGCTCTTATGCGGGGAGGAGACAGGCAGAAATCCACGTCAAACTCTAAAATAAAAAAACCAGATCCGTTGCCATCAGGTCGATTGTGACTCATGACGGCCCTCCATTAGCTTTCTCACTCTGTGTGAGAGGAGACCCAGAGGAATATGGTTTGAATCCACCAGCTGTTCATGGGAGAAAGATGGGCTGTGTCCTCCTGTGCTTTCACCTGCCTCTGAAAACCCACCGGAGGGTCCACATGTGCTGTGCTCTCCGCTTCCTCATCCATGCTAGTAGTGAGATACTTACTTTTGTTGCTAATTTAAACTTGAGGATGGGGTGTGAAAAACTGACCAGTCCCATAATGATTAGTTTATACTCACCGTATTACAAAGTCCCATCCAGTTGTATGGTGACAGTCAAAGCTGATGGCTAGGAAAGTCATTTTAAACAGCGCACTCATGACGCGCCACACTTGCGTTGATCATGGCACATACAAGTGGTTTGTTGATAAGGCAGAAATTACAGAAGAGGGTATTTAGAAGCCCCAGCTCCCATTCTGTCTTGTGTGGCTTCCCTGAGGTGAAGCAGCAGTGAGAAACAGTGCCAGGACTCAGACGCTGACACCTCTTTGTCACCTCCTAGCTGCTGACCCAAGAAGGCTACTTCCTTGGTGCCCTTCACCCAGCACGCTGACCCTGTCACTTACTCTCCACAGCACCAGCGAGCCCACGATGACCCAGTGGCCCTGAAGTACACTTTCCACGAGGTGATCACAGCGGGGTCTGAAGCATCCGCAAAGTTGCGTGCCCTCCAGAACCGCTGCCTGGTCCCTGGCTGGTACGCCACCCATATCGAGCGCTGGCTCAGCGCCTTCCATGCCAACCAGGTGCTTACCTGCTGCTGCCCTGCCCCTGGGAAAGTAGCCATAGTACAGGTTTGCCGTGTTTAATTGGGAGCCTCCAAATATCCCATCACTTCCAGAGTTGAAACTTGACCGAAGTTAGAAAATTAAAATCCCTCAGCCCTCTCTCTGCGTTCTTGGGAACATTGTGGCATCTCATGTTGTTACAAGTTGAGGGTAAGGAAGAAAAATCTGTCCTTTAGGCAAAATGAAACAGCAGCTGAGAGTGGGCTGTGATGGCTGAGAGAGTAGGCTCTGATGTCTGAGACTAGTGGGTGAGTGGCTCCAATGCATTGTTGCCTCACGTGTGTCACCTTGGGCTCAGCTTAATCAGGCCTCACTTTCCTCAGTCACACACCCCAAAATGCTGCCATTTGTGAATTTGATTGTTGGATCTTCAGGTTTAGTTGAATTTATTCGAAGGTTGACATGTGAGAATTCATCGAGCTCTTGTCCATCACAGCTTTACAAATGGTAACCCAGAAATTTCTGAGGTGCACAGCTGGATCTGGGAGTGTAGAGCCTGGTGGAAAGGGGCAAGATCACAGAGGGCTGGTGGGGAAACCTTGGGGCTTGAGGCAGAGGCATGATGTGGAGACTGGGAGCTTAGAAAGAGGCCAAAAGAGGAATATGAGGAGTATCAATAGTATCCATTTCCAACTTTCCAGATTCTGGTACTGGATGGCAAACTACTGCGAACAGAACCTGCCAAAGTGATGGATACAGTGCAGAAGTTCCTTGGGGTGGCCAACACCATTGACTACCACAAAACTTTGGCGTGAGTATTGTCTTGCCTTGTAAGGCACCTTGGCCAAAAAGCCAATATTGTGAGTAATTATGGGAGAGAAACACGTTCATTACAGTCAGCAAGTATGAGGGTATGCAGCATTTTTCTTATGGCAGGTAAACAGAAAAGTTTACTTGATCTTGAACCATATTAATAAAGACATACACTCAAGAGAAGGGGAGGTGATGATGTCTTTTACTTAGGTCAGCTTACTCCTGAGATGTTTCCTTCAGTCTAATCTATGTAAGTTAGACTAGTAGTGAACAGTCCCAGCTCCACAAAGATCTCTTATTATTTGATTATGGTTTTAAAATATAATTTCAGAAAAGGGAGAAGAAAAATATTATTTATCGTTAATGGATAGTAATCCCAACTTAGTCAGAACTCAGTGCCTGTGCCCTGAGAATGCGCTCCCCGAGGTGAGTGACTGTCCTCCTGTGCTGCAGGGTGGAGTTCAGCAGAGGCAGCTGAGGGACTCAACAGATGAGGGCTTCAGGAGTGATGAGGAGGAGATGAGGGAGTGGAATCACTCTCTCTGGCTGCATTTGCAAAGATGTTCCCTTCTCGCTATCTAACTTCTTCTAGCCTCAGTTTCCTTATGTCTAAATTGAGGATAAGGGTCGCTGTGAGAACTGAATGAAGGGTTGCATGGGGCGCTCTTAGCTCAGTGGCTGCCCTGTACTGAGTGTGCAGTAAACTGTAGTTGTACTCTTACCAGCACCTGTAACTTTGTCCACACTGTAAGCCACCTCAGATCCTTAGTGCCTCTACCTGCCTCAGGCGAATGCTTTTTCCCTGCTGTCTTCCTCATCAGCAGTCTCCTAATCATTCTGGAGCTAGTGCTGGATTCAGGCCAGTTTGCCTCCTCTCCCCATGGCAGCTTCAGATCTCATCTGCCCAAATGTCTCTGCTTACTGAAGACATGTTTGTCTGTCATTGCTGAAATTTATCCCATCAGATGAAACTCATCAGTTATGAGCATACTTAAAAGCAGCTGCAAAGATTGTACCTCCTGAAAAAGAGATAATTGAATAAGAACCAAAAGAAACTACAGTAAAATGTCTCCCCCTGTTGAGTTCTTGGGTAAGAAAAGTATTGCTCACCACTGACTTAGAGAGTGTTACAAAGAGAATAATGAAGGATGGGAAAGTGATGTTTTTTAGAGATTGGCGAAGGAACTCAGGACTTTAGTCAAGTGTGTTTATTGTAGCCCAAGGACAGAACTAAGGCCAAGGAACAAGTATCAGCCCCCACTGTCAGTAGAGTCCAGAAGTGTGTGTACGTGCGTCTGCAGGTGTGTATGTGTGCACATTCATGGGTGTGGTATCGGGGAGTCTACTTCTCTCTTTCCAAGGCTTTGCTATTTCTAGGGTCTGTGAACATTGTCTAAAGTTGAAAAGGAAGGGTTCAGGCAGGTCCTAATACATAGACTCTTTCCACCTCCACAGGTTTGATCCAAAGAAAGGATTTTGGTGCCAACTGCTTGAAGGAGGAAAAACCAAGTGTTTGGGCAAAAGCAAGGGCCGGAAATACCCAGAGATGGACTTGGATGTAAGTGATGGACCCTTTGCCTCAAGTAGCTTTCCTGTTGAGTAGCAGAGAGCCTTTTCTTCCACTTCCCCTATGCCTGGAAGTCCTGGTGGTAAACTAGTTAAGCACTGTGATACTAATGGAAAGGTCTTTGGTTCAAACCTATCAGCCACTCCAAAGGAGAAAAATTTGGCAGCCTGTTTCTTTAAAAATTTATAGCTCTAGAAAACCTGTGAGGCAGTTCTGCTCTGTCCTTCTGGGTTACTGAGTTGAGATAGCTTTGATAGTAGTAGGTTTGGGGCACCCTGTACCCAGGATGTTAATGGCCCTCACATTTCTTAATTTCTCAAGAGGAAGAAATATGGGCTGGGAAAGAGTTGGACTGTAGTTTATTACCTGCTACTGAGGGCTGAGTGCTGTGGGACGTTGAGGATGAGCCACACACAGTCACCGTCTTCAAGGACCCCTTGTTTAGGAGGGAGGTGACACACCCCGAAAGGAATACAAGGCAGAAGGTATGGAGTGCACTAAGTGAGGTAGCCACAGCGTGGTGGGAGTTCAGATCCTGGAGGAGTCACTTGACACTGAGAGGTGTATGGAAGGCCTGTCACAGGAGGATGGGGAGTCATGGCTTCTGGAATTGAACCTAGAAGGATGAGCTCAAATTTGGACCTATGGAATGGAAGGTTAGAGAGAACAGCGTGTGCTAAAGCATAGAGGGAAAAGTCATAGTCTAATCAAGTTATGTTTCCATTTTGTCATTGGCCTTGCCTTGTGGTTAATTCTTTGTCTTTTCTCCTTATCACAAGAATTTTGACATTTTGGGCTAGATTTTGGTGCTTCTACTGTATAGAATTTCTCTGTTGGTGGCTACCATTTAGAAGAATAAATACTAGATGTATGGGATGAATCCAACAGAATGGCAGTGGTTTTAGAAAGGGGTTCACTCGAGTTATCTCATGCCCAAGATCTGAGCTTTCTTTTCTGTTACAGTCCCGAGCCTTCCTGAAGGATTATTACCGAGACCACAACGTCGAGCTTTCCAAGCTGCTATACAAGATGGGCCAGACACTGCCCACCTGGCTGCGGGAGGACCTTCAGAACACGAGGTAGCCACGGCCACCACAGCCAGACTGAACATTTGTGATGGCAGGGACATCCTGCCGCGTGCTGAGCCAGACTGACCTGCAAGGTGGGGAGCTGGGCCTGGGCCGGCCAAGCACTTAGGAGCAATACTCTGCCGTGGCCCAGACAGGCCAGGAGAAGAACCCAGGCAGGTCCACAAGGGCCTCAGAGCACTCATTGCTGGGACTGTGGCCTGTAAGACCTCGCTGACCACCAGAGGTCAATTCCGTTCACAGCCTCTCCATGGAGAGACCACTTTCTATTGGAGGAAAGGCAACTTCCTGTTTGTGGAAGACCACTTCCTGTTGGTGGAAGGCCACTTCTGATAGGAGGGATTCCATGAGGCTCTCTTCTTTCCCTCACTGTGTTCTACCAACCATATCCTCTCCTTCATCCTTCCACCCATCCCAGTAGGGTGTCCTCTCAGTAATAGCTGCCGTATTTCCCCCCCGGCCTCCTAACAATAAGGGAGAAGAGCCCCACTGGGACTTTTGCCAAACCAGGGAGAGGGGCTGGCTATTTCCCTGACTGTTTTGAGCCAGGCCATCCAGAGGTCATTCAGCCAGGTCATTCATTAGGTTGGATGTGAGTGTGGCCACCTCGAGAGAACTCTCAACCTCCACACACACATTCTAGTTAATATCTTCATCTCTCACCTTCCCTTTTTTGGGAAGGGAAAGAATCTGATTCCTATCGTATCCACTCAGTCCTCAAGGTCTCCTTCAGGACCTGGGGAACTGCCATGCCATTTGAACCTGGAGACCCAGGCCTCGACCCTGCTCCCTGTCTTCACCCTGGGGTATGACGTGTGGTGTTTCCTGTGGTAAAAGACTGAGGTGGTTCAGGAGTCTGCCAGCATACACGTTCCAATGTACATACATTGTCCCTGTGCCCACCCAGCCCCGGCACCTGGCAGACACTGAGCAGAGCTGCTGAGACTGCCATCCACTGCTCTGCCCACGCTTCCTGTGGCTGGGTGTTCCCAGAGACCCCTTTTAACCTCTCGAATACTAAGAAGCTAAAGTATTTTAATATTTTGTTGGTTTTTTTTTTCTTGGTGCCAGAGTTTATACCCTGGGTGCTGGGGTCGCACTGTGTTATATATATATATTAAAAAAATATGTATATATATACATATATATATATATATATTCTATTTTTTTTGTTAGGTTTGTTTTTAATTCAGTCATACAAAATGGTGGCAAGCCCCAGTTCCCAAGGGTATCCTATCTCAGTGCTAGAGAGTGAGCTGGGAGACAGTGGTTGCCTTCGTGCATCTGGGACCTCAAGTAAGCAGTACGGAAGAGTTCCTGAAGAGGTTGCTTTCTGTTCCACCTTCCAAGTGCCCAGCTGTCCTGGGGGCACCCCAGGTGAACATGGGTGCTGAGATGTGTAGGAAGAACAGCTCTCTCCAGGAAATCTGGCTTCATGGAATGAGCCCAGTCACACTGGGAGATTTTTGGCCAAAGGCAACATCTGGGACTGGGTAGGTGAGCTGGGGCCAAAAGTTGGCCTGCCCCTTCCCCTTCACATGGTGCTAGGTTGGGAGCTTCCCTGAGAACTGGGATGTCCAGTGGGACCCACATAGCTGTGTCTGGGCCCCCTGCAGACAGTGGGATCTCTGGGCTGTTCTCTAGTGGTTGGGGTCTGCTCCTATACCCCTTTCTTTTAAACAATGTGAAGTGACTGAGGCTGGGGTGCCTCTCCCCAGCCCCCTCTTAACTGCCAACTCAGCTTTGAATCAACACCCAGGAAGTACTTTGTGGAGAGCCTTGTTTTGTTGAGATGACTCTAGCATCTTGGCTCTGGAAGGGCATTTGATGGGTGTGGAAAAGACCCAGATGGGGAGGTGGCTTGCTTGGCCAGTGTCATGGAGCTGGTTGAGGGCAAGGCCAAGAATTGAACTCGAGGCTCTTCATCCTGAGTCCAGTGCTCTTCTTCCAGTGCCACACTGCCTCTGAGCCCATCCGTGGGACCCTACTTTGTGCCAGGTTCCTGTCCCTCCCTCAGTCACACCCTTGGTCAATCCAGAAAAAGGGGACAGACCACTCCTTCCCCGCCGGGGTGCCTTGGAGCTCTCTCTCTCAGTTCCGGATCAGCATCTGTCTCCCTGTCTCGGTCTCCTCCTCTTGAAGCATCCTTCCCCTGCCTGCAGAGCCTGGTCTCTGAGTTCTAGACTGATAACCTTCCTCACATTCTATGCTGGGATAGAGAAGAAAACTGGACTAGCTATGTGTGGGTTCACTGTACCCCCACCTCAGGAGAGTTCTCATCATGCTTTTCACTGGGGCTTTTAGGTCTGGAGATCTTGGGTCAAGACAGGGTGGGAGCAGATGAGCAGGAGCTGGGCCTCTGAGGTCAGAGTGGGATATCATCACATCCTCATGCCTGTACAGTGGAGTCTTATGGCCAAAGAGGGGCAGCACCCCTGTGCTTCACTCCCCATCTGTCTTTGAGGGGTTGAGAACCTTCCACTGTCCAGCTCCTGTGGTCTGCCCTCTGGACCTGGAGGCCTGCTCCTGTCCTCTGGAGCCCAGAAAGCCCAGTAGCGCTGAATGGAGCCATCACTCATGGGGCGAGCAGTTCACTTCTTTATGCTTCTGGCTTGAGGAAGGAGCTGGCAGAGACCTGTGGGAAAAGATTTCTGGATTTTGCCCAGGCCCTTTCAGGGGACTGGGAGCCTGAGCTGCACGTTGTTATGTCTGTCTGATCACTGTTGCCCTCCGCTAATGGGCACACAGATTCTCCTAAGAGAAGAGAACACCAGAGAGCAGTCAGTGCAGCATGTAACCAACTCACTGTGAATGATCAACCACAGCAAGAGACAGGAGCAGCGTAAATAATGCTCGTGAGTGTGCCTTCCCCTTCTGTGTCCTCCATCAGCCTTGTCCCCAGGAGGGGCAGCTCCCCTCAGCCCGCATATGTTCTCAGAGCCTTCTGAGGTGTGGGCTTCTTCCCACTGGGAAGGCATGTCTACAGTTGAACCCTTAGGCCTTTCTGATGTCCCTAAATACGAGTAGAGGGTCCCTGGATTGGCGGTGCAGCCGTTAAGTGCTCAGCTGCAAACTGAATTGGTAGTGCGTGAATGCACCCAGTGGTTCCTTTGGGAGAGGTGTGGTGGTCCAATTCCATAAAGAATATCACCTGGGGAAAATCCCCAGGGGACAATCCCACTGTCACAGGGATCTCCAAGGGTCGGAACTGGCTGATCGCACCTGACAGCAGAGTAGCATGTGGGTATCTGTGCCGCTGGGGCCTCTTGAGGGGGAAGCTGTGTGTTCTCCCCAGAAGACAGCCAGCTGGAAGGACCCTGAATAGCCTGGGGGTCCCCTGTGGTGCCAGCCCATGGGATAGCGTGAACAAGGAAGATTGTCTTACCATCGTTTTCTCATGCAGACCTATGTCCCCGCCACCTAGGTTTAAGATGATTAACATTTTTCTTGCATATTTCCATGTTTTATTTGGGTTCTTCTGAACTATTTTTAAGGTTATAAACATCAGGAGCCTTCTTCCCTAGAGGCATTAGCCAGCGTCTCTGAAGGATCAGTATACTTTCCTTTATATTGGCTGAATATCCCACTCAAGACAGCAGTCTTGCCTTAAGGCGCTGCTGGCTGGTCCATATTTAAGTATTCCCACCTGCCCCCTCCCCCCCCCCGAAGGACTCCTGGTGGCAGGTTGGGTTAAGTATTGCTCTGCCAACTGAATCCACCAGCTGCTCCTTGGGAGACAGAAGAGACGATCTGCTCCCATGAAGACTTACAGCTTTGGGAACCTTGTGGGACAATTCTGCTCTGTCCTGTAGGGTCGATAGGAGTCAAAACCAACTCCACAGCAGTGGATTTCGTTTTTTTTCTGTTGGTTTCTTATTGTTTTACAAGGAACTTGTAGCTACATTTCAAATCAGGGTCCAGACAAGACACACACCACGCATTTTGTACAGTGTTTCTTTAATCTTGTCTTGTGCCCTCTACCCCACATGCACATACTTGGATTTTTAAAAAAAATATCATTGACTTTGGGAGGCTGGTAGCCCATGCCTGTACAAACCCCTGACCTTGTCTGATTGTCTCTGATGGTGTCCTGTAGCCAGCTTCGCTGTCTCATCAAGGGTCATTTAGGCTGTGTGGCGTTTTGTCTTCTGTACTGACTTGATGGCTTCATGCCTGCCCGAGATGTGTTCCCAGTGGGTCAGGATCTGAAAGAACGGGAAGAAAATGTTTTAGAAGGAGAGCATTAGAAGGCATTGGGGCCCCATTAGGAATGAGCTATTCAGCCCTGGCTCACAGGGCACCAAAGAGTGGCTCTGTCTCATGTCTGTCTCTTTCTTGTGGTCCTTGGGTTTTTACTCCTTGGAGGACTTTGGTCCACGTGGACTCGTGTACATTTGAATAGGAAGCACCACAGGAGGGCCCGGGTAGAAACTGTCTCCCAAGCTGGCATGTGGGGAGGAGGAGAGCTTTTATCCAGCTGCAGACATTCCCTGCTGTCCTCCCAGGGTCTCCATGTTCCCCTCTGAGTGAGTGGAGGGGCCACAGCAGAGGTTTGTAAACCACCTAGAAGGTTCTCAGCAGAAACAACTGGTAGGGGAGAAAGAAGCAAACCTTCTCTAGGTTAAAGAAGGTCAGGGACCCAGAGACCTCCCAGAGGCCCTGGACATTGCCCTGGGGACAGGCCTGTCAAGTTTTGAGGTGGTTATCCTTGGGGCTTGCCCTGCCAGCTCAGGGGCCAGAGGTGGCTTACCTTCTCCAGTGAAGACCCTGGGTTTTGGAGTCAATGCCCGGGGCATGGGGGAGACCATGGCTGCGTTTATCCTAAGAAGTTCATCCTTCCTGCTCTTCTTCCTCTCTGGTCCTGGAAGAGGGGGAGGATGAGGATGGGTTTTCTATGACTGTGTAGCTTTTATTATCAGCAAGAGGGCTCCTTTTGTAATTTTTGCATGAAATTCATGTCATTTCCTGGGGAGAGGAGAGGGCTGACTGGAGAGGGTGGGGGGCACTTTAGGGATGCGGGCAGAGGTTTCCTTCCCATGCTGGGGGGGTGGGGAGGGGTAGAGAGGAGGCACTTCTCAGCTCATCTGATGAGGGCTCTCGAACCAGCCGTTTTGGGTTGTGTTAAAAGTGGGAACCTTCCTCCATTAATGTACAATCTTGAACTAACTGCTAATAAAGTGGGGTTCTGTTTGTATACATTGGTCTGTTTGTCTGACATTTTTGCAAGGACAAGGGTGGCGTGGAGATGGGTGCATTTGCATACACAGCAAGTCTGCTCTCTGTCTTCCCATAGATGCATGAGGGACATACATGCACCCCACCCACAGTGACTTGGTTAAATCCACCACTGGCTTGTGAATGGATATCTTTCCAGATACCCATCTGGGACAGAAACTAGATAGTTCAGAATACTGGAGATGGAGACGCACTGAACCAGGAGAGCCAGGTTCTGCCATTAATGGATTTTGTAACTACGACGAGTCACCCCTACTCTTGATCCTGTTTTCCACATCCTCAGGACTGTAAAGGGAGTCAAGGGCCTTGTCTGAAAAACTAGCTGAAAATGCAAAAACCAGCTCTCACTTGTAGAGAGTCAGAAATGGGACCCAGGCACCTGCATTCATTCTAATAAGCTTCCAGCACGCTGGAGCATCCCACCTGGGGAACCCTGAACCCTGTGCAGGCTGGTGAACCTGTGGTCCTAGATGAGGGTGAGATCCACTGTCCGACGATCTAAAACCTTTATGAAGCAAGTTATTTTCTCGTCTTAGTCTGAGGGCCTGGCTTGAAGTTTCCTAGGGAGGAAAGAGATGAGGCCATACAGGGATCTTGGCCAGCTGTCTGTAGTGAGATTCCCTTGGGGAGCGTTTACAACTGCTTGTTCCTGGAACCTCCTCAGTTTACTCAGAACTCTTGGGAGTGGGGCAAGCAGTGTGTATTTTAACAACTCCCCCCCACACACCATGCACAAAAAGATGGGAGAACCACTGAATTAAACCACTAGATGTGAGCCACATCTACAGAATTGCAAGCAGGTATCTCCAAGGGGTGGGAGAGGATGTGCTGAGGGCATGACTGGAAGTTCCCACTCTTTGACTGAAGGTGTCCAAGTGACCACACCGTTGTCCCAAGGGCTACATCTGCAGAGATCTCTGCAGTTTTCCAACTGGAAACTTGACAGGTCATGAGCAAGAATGTACCTGGAGGCTGCATTCCGTAGAACAGCTGCCTCCTCTAGCAGGGAGCTGGAGGCTGGACTTCACTGGAGAAGCACTAGCACGCGCGCGCACACACACACACCCCATCCCCAGAGAGTGACTAAGCCAGTGAGGGAGACCAGAACGTCTCATCATAAATACTGTTGTCTGTTGTCTTGGAGAAGATTCTGGGAGAGGTTTGACCACTGTCATCCAATCTTGAGAGGCTGCTCCAGAAGGAAAGAAGTGTCTTCTGGGAAGGCCCAGGGGACAGGAACAGGGCTGGTGCCTGAGGTTTAGAACAAGAGCAGTTCTAGAGGCAGGGGGGCCAAAATGGGTACATTAGTTTTTATGCTTCCATAATAAGTTACAGTTAAGTAACTGGAAACCACACAAATTCATTAAGTCAGAATTCAAAATAGGTCTCACAAGTCTAAAGTGAGGGGGGCAGCAGGCCACTGTTCTCTTCATCCCACCCACCTGAGGCTGGCTGGTCACACTTCCAAGCCTAACAGAAAGGATCCTTGAGTCATGTAAGGGCCAGGCTCCATCAGAAGTTTTTAGAATTTTGTAACAACCGAGACACTGTTTTGAAAGAAAAACATCAACAAAACCAGGAGTTTGCTCTTTCAAAAGGTCAATAAAATTGACAAACCACTAGCAGAACCAACAAAAGACAGAAAAGATACATAATCTGAATAAGAGATGAAACAATGTCACAACAGAAGCAAATAAAAAGGTTAATGGAATATTATGAAAAACTAAAACATGAAAACCTATAGGACATTGACAAATATTTAGAAACTCAATACCTTCCCTAAACTGACACAAATTGAAATAGAACAACTGAACAGACCCATACAAAAGAAGAAAAGGTAATAAAAAAACTTCTAAAACTGTCACCAATTCTACATAAATTATTCCAGAAAATAGAAAGATAAAATTCTCCCATACTCATTCTATAAAGCAAACATATCCTTGATACCTAAGTCAGGTAAAGACACCACTGAAATAGAAAACTATAGGCCAATATATCTCACGAACATAGATGCAAAAATCCTGAATAAAATCCTGGCCAATTGAATCCAAAGATACATAGGAAAAAAAAATTCACCCTGACTAAGTGGGATTCATAACAGGTATGTAGGGATAGTTCAACAGAAGAAAAACAATGTAATCCATCACATATTAACAAAGAACAAGAACCACATGATCCTGTCAATTGATGCAGATCTGGCACCCTTTCCTGAACAAAATAGAAATAGAGGGGGGTTTCCTCAACATAGTAAAAAGTATATATGCAAACCCAAGAGCCAACATTGCTCTCAATGGAGAGAGATTAAAGGCATTCCCTTTGAGAACAGAAGCTAGGCAAGGATGCCCATTATCACCTCTCCTAGTCAATATTGTATTGGACATCTTAGTGATAGAAATTAGACGAGAGTAGGAAATAAGAGGTATCCAAATTGTAAAGTTATATGCAGATGATAAAATAGTATACTTAGAAAACCCTAGAGACTCGGCAAGAAAATAACTGGACATAGTTGACCAATTCAGCAAAGTAGCAGAATACAAGATCAACATACAAACATCAACTGGATTTCTCTACAGTGACAAAGAGAATACAGAATTGGAGCTAAGGAAAACAATACCCATCACAACAGCTAATCAGAAGATTAAATACTTGGGAGTAAATTCAACTAGAAACAGAAAAGACCTATTCAAGGAAAATTACAAAACATTACTACAAGAAACAAGAAGAGACCTGGAGAAAGGGAAGAATATTCCTTGCTCTTGGATAGGAAGACTCAATATTGTGAAAATGACTATTTTACCAAAGGCAAACTACAGTACATTCAATGCAATCCCAATTCCAATTCCATTCTTCCACAAGATGGAAAAAATTTCTAATTTCATTTGGAATGGAAAGAGACCCCAAATAAGCAGCAAAACACTCCTTAAAAAGAGAAACAAGGTAGGAGGCATCTCACTTCCTGATTTCAAATCCTACTACACTACCATGATGGTCAGGACAGCATGGTACTGGTACAGTGACAGACACGTAAATCAATGGAATAGAATTGACAACCCAGAAATCAGCCCATTTACCTATGGTCAACTGATTTTTGCAAGGAGATGAAACCAGTTAAATGGGGAACCACAGACTTTTTAACAAATGGTGTTGGTAGAATTGGAAAACTATCTGCTGAAAACTCAAGATAGACCTACACCTCACACCACACACAAAAATCAACGCAAAGTGGATCAAGGATCTAGGACTGAAGCCAAGGACAATAAACTTCATCAGAGAAAAGCCTGGATGAACTCCAGAAGCCCTAATCCACAACATGAATAGGCTTCCAAATATCCTGAAAAACCTTCAACCAGAAGAGGATAAAATAGATGATTGGGATGTTCTAAGAATCAAATCCCTGTGCATATCAAAAAACTTTCCTAACGGGGTAAAACGGAAAGCCACAGACTGGGGGAAAAATATTTGATAATGACATATCTGATAAGGGACTTATATCTAGAATTTATAGATTACTCAAGCACCATAACAAGATAAACAACCCAGTCACAAAATGGGTACAGGATATGAACAGACACTTCACCAAAGAAGACATTCAGATGGCAAACACATGAAGAAATGGTCAAAATCCCTAGCTCTAAAAACAACAACAACAACAAAAAAAAACCCAAACCAAAACCCTAGCTCTAAGAGAGATGCAAATCAGCAACTATGAGATAATCATCTCACCCCAGTAACAATAGCAAAATTTAACAGAGCAGCAAACAACAAATGCTAGTGAGGTTGTGGAGAAATAGGAATCCTTATTCACTGTTGGTGTGAGTGTAAAATGGTGCAAGCATTATGGAAGGCAGTATGGCTCTTCCTCAAAAAGTTGCAAATAGAAATACCATTTGACCCAGTAATTCCACTACTGGGAATATACCCTAAAGAAATCAGAAATGCCACCCAGTTTCATGCACACCCATGTTTATTTCTGCACTGTTCACAAAAGCAAAGGAATGGAAACAACCCAAGTGCCTGTCAATAACAAATGGATAGAAAAGCTCTGGTACAATGGAATATATACAATGGATACTATGCAGCATTGAAAAACAAGGAACTCATGAAATATTACACAACATGGGTGACCTTGGAGGATATTATGCTGAGTGAAATATCTCAATCACAAAAGGACAAATACTGCATAATGCCACTGTTATAAAACAGGACTGACATGGAGTTGGGGGAAAACTAAGAAAAGAGGGGATAAATAATATACACGGCCTTGAAACAGATGATA
This sequence comes from Elephantulus edwardii, assembly GCF_000299155.1. Lineage (NCBI taxonomy): Eukaryota > Metazoa > Chordata > Mammalia > Macroscelidea > Macroscelididae > Elephantulus > Elephantulus edwardii. Next base: position 2,801,827 of record NW_006399880.1, on the reverse strand, counting down.
GAACTGCTTAAAAGGAATATGTTATTAGGTATTATTTGCATGACAGTGGTCCAGAATTAGAGCTGCATAATAAAGTGAACTGGGGACAGATGTGATGGTGGTGAAATTTTTTTTTTCAAAGAGAAAAGTGAACTGAATGAGTGGAAATCTGTGATCTCTATAAACTTTTATTAAAATATCAGTTTTAAGAAAGGAAAGAAAAAAATTGAAAACCAGGTAAAGATAAGGGTGCTGTGATCAGAGGGACGGAGGGTCTGGACTGTGACCAAGTTTGTTGGTTTTTTTTTCCTTATTAATTATAATGAAAGTTTACAGACACTTAGGGTTTCCAGTCATTCATTGTTGTACTTTTCTCCCTGCCCACCCTTTCCCCCCCAATTCACTCTTCTCTTTGAAAAGAAAAACTTTTTTTTTTGTTATGCAATCCCTGCCCCCTACCCCACAAGGTCACTGCACTATGCAGCCTTCACTCTGGATTCCTGTCATGACAATAATACCCAATCATATATCCCTTTTAAACAGTTCCTCCCTCATCTGTTTCAATGCAATATACATCATTCCTCCCCTCCTTCTCTGTCTTGCCTCAGATCTGATGTCAGTCCCATTTTACAACAGTGACCCTATGCAATATTTGTCCTTTTGTAACTGAGATATTTTACTCAGTGTAATGTCCTCCAGGGTCATCCATTTTGCATGATATTTCATGAGTTCCTTGTTTGTCAATGCAGCATAGAATTCCATTGTGTGAATATACCATAGCTTCGCTATCCATTCGTTCGTTGATGGGCACTTGGGTTGTTTCCAGCTCTTTGCTACTGGAAACAAAGCCACAATAAACATGGGTGTGCATATATCTGTTTGTGTGACGGTTATGGTTTCTTTAGGGTAAATTCCCAGTAGTGGAATTGCTGGGTCAAATGGTATTTCTATTTGCAACTTTCTGAGAAAGCGCCATACAGCCTTCCACAGTGGTTGCACCATTTTACACTTCCACAAACAGTGATTAAGTGTTCCAGTTTCTCCACAATCTTGCCATCATTTGATGTTTGCTGTTCTGTTAAATTTTGCTATTCTGACTGGGGTGAGATGATACAGTTATTTTGATTTGCATCTCTCTTAGAACTAGGGATTTTGAACATTTCTTCATGTGTTTGTTTGCCATCTGAATGTCTTCTTTGGTAAAGTGTCTCTTCATATCCTGTGCCCATTTTTTGATTGGGTTATTTTATCTTGTTGTGGTGGACTGTGACCATTTTAACAACCCCCTATCCCCCAGCCCGTCTTGAAACCTAAGAGTCTTTGAAACGTGAAAACCAACCCAGTTTTCTCTTGGGCCCTAGAGTCCTGTAATTCTAGTAATAGTGAATAAAGCACACCAGATTGTTTCACCCCTGAGTGATGGATCCACTCAGGGAACCTGGCATCCAGGGGTGGGAAGCCCCCTTGGGAAAACCCTGATCATGTACGTCAGACAGTATGTTTATGATAGCAAAACACAGGACAACCTAGCTGTCCATCACACGAGACCCACTGTTCATCTCTACCTCAACCACAGTACAAATGAGGCTGCGAGCCTGGACGAGGAAACTCACAGGCTTGATCAGTCAGGAGATAGACCACTTGTTGAAAGAGGCTGCTGCCCCGGGGCTGTTTGTTCCCTGGGTGGTGTAGATAGATGTGCATCATTTAAGAGTTGCTACTTCTGGAGGAAGGTGAAGAGACTGGAGTGGAAGTTCTCAAAGGGGACTTACATCTTGACTGAAAGGTTTTGGGTTTTGTTCCCCAAGGATGGTATATTGATGTATCATTTGTGTACTGGAAAGTTCTTAACAGAACACAACTAAAAATGAAACAGATGAAGCAGAAAAAAGGGACTCTTGGCAGAATAACTCTTGTGGGGATGATGCCATGAGGGACAGTGCCCCAGGTTGGCTTGTGAGGTTCCCGCCTTGCTCCACGTAATCCTGAGGCTCTGTCAGACCCGAACTGAGGAGGCTGCCCTGGCTGTTCACATGCTGTGTCTGGACAAGGCACGGCTCGGATGTTGGTCTTCTGAGCCTCAGCTTCCCATCCTCACCAGTGGGAGAGTTAAACTAGTGCTTTGGGGGGCGATGCTCCACAGACACAGCGTTAAGGCCCGTGGAGTTTCCGACAAACCACAGAAACCTGCAGCCACAAGGAAGCAGTAGGCACAGCCCTGTGGTGGTTGTAGGTGTCATCAAGTCAACTACAACTCCTAGCAGCCCTTTGAACAACAGACCTGAACCTTGCCCTGGCCTGCACATCCTCACAATCTCTGACACGCTCAAGCCCGCTGTACAGTCCCTGTGTCAATCCATCTTGTTGGGGCTTCCTTTCTTTGACCTTCCACCTTTCCCTGCACGATGTCCTTTTCTGAAGACTGACCTCTCCTGATAACTTGCCCAGTATGTGAAAGGAAGTTTCCCCATCCTTGTCAATCTTTTGGAAGTCCATGGCATTCAATGCTCTTCGCCAACACCTCAACCCAAAGACATCGATTCTTCAGTTTTCCCTATCATTGCCCAACTCTTTTTTTAAAATTTATTTTTATTTTTTAATTATTATAATTATTATTATTTTTGTGTGTCTGTGTACCGTCAAGTCAGATCTGACTGGTACAGGAGGAGATTGTCCCTCCTTTCCCGGCAGAGCATCTGGTGGATTCGAACCATGCGTCTCTGGGATTGCAGTGCAGCTTCTTGCCACTAGGCCACCAGAGCTCCCCTTGCCCAACTCAACTCTTAAATATATGAATCAATTGAAAGTGCCATGACTTGGATCAGATACATCTTATTCTTTAAACTGACGTAACTCTTAGCAATTTGGCTAGGGCCATGACAGCAGATTTTCTGAGTGCAACATGTCCCTTGGTTTCTTGACTGCTGTTGCCATAAGTGTTGATCATGAATCCAAGTAAGGTGAAATTATTAACAACTTCAGCCTTTTCTCCATGTATCACAATGTTGCCTTGGCCCAATGGTGAGGATTTTTGTTTTCTTTTTGTTAAGATGTAATCTATATTGAAGCTGTAGTCTTTGATCTTCTGCAGCAAGAAATTTGGAAGACAGTTACCTGGCCAACTGACTGAAAGAAATCTATACTTGTTCCTATTTCCAAAAAAGGTGATCCAGCAGAGTGTGGAAATTAATACTATCACATGCAAGTAATATCTTGCTGAAGGTTATTTTAACACCAATGAAACAATACCTCGACAAGGAATTACCAGAAATGCAAGCTAGATTCAGAAGAGGCCAAGGTATGAGAGGTATCATTGCTGATGCCAGGTGGATCTTGGCTGAAAGCAGAGAATGTTGTTGTTGTTGAGTAGCATCAAGTCAGAACCCCCATAGCTGACTCTCCGGTGTGTTTTCAGAGGCAGTTGATCGAAAGGGAGACTGCACATCCTTCTCCCTCAAAGCAACTGGTGGCTGCCTTGAACTGTGTGCCTTCAGGAACTCAGCACAGCTTCTTGCCACTAGACCACCCAGACACACGAAAACAGAGAATACTAAGGGGGGAAAAAAAGTACTTGTTGACTTTGCAAAAGTGTTTGACTGTGTGGATCATAAGGAATTATAGCTAACACTAAGAAGAATGGGAATCCCAGAACACTTCGTTGTTCTTGTGCCAAACTTATCCCTAGATCAAGAAACTAGTCTGGACAATAAAGGAACACTGTGTGGTTCAAAATCAAGAAAGGTGTATCATTTTTTTATTTTTAAGAAAAGTGTCTCATTTCCCCATACCTATCCAATTCGGATGCTGAACAATTAATTTGAGGAGTTGGACTTTATGAAGAAGAAAATGACAGCAGGATTGGAGGAAGACTCGTCAGTAACCGACAGTGTGCAGATGACACAACCTTGCTTCCTTCAAGTGAGGAGGACTTAAAAAGCAATGATAAGGGATAGATTTGCAAAATAACTGGCCAGAACTCTAGCTATGTCAAGGACCTGAAAGATAGAGAAAAGTGTAGAAATTATTTTTTTTATTATTATTAAATTTTATTAGTTTCAATGAACATTCACAGGGATTCTGGGCTTTCACTCCTTCATTGCCGCACCATTCTCTCCACCCTCCTTCCCAGTTTGTTCTTCTTCCCCGCCATCCGAATGTCTGTTTTAATTGTCCAATTGCCACAGTGCTTGTCAAAGTCAGTTCTGATTAATCTCCTTT
>NW_006399880.1:2790368-2796430 GCF_000299155.1 Elephantulus edwardii | reverse complement strand
TCTATTGGATTATTTACCTTTATCTTGCTGTGGTGCTCAAGTATTTCATAAATTCTGGATATAAGTCCCTTATCTGATATGTTATTACTGAATACTTTTTCCCAGTCAGTGGCCTCCCTTTTTACCCTGCTGGAGAAGTTTTTGGATGTGCATAGGGATTTGAGTCTTAGAAGATCCCATTCATCTATGTTATGAAATTATTTAAAACTATAGTGTATGAAAGAGAGCTGGCAGTAAAATGCCATACGTGAGCCTGGAGGAGTTCTGGACCAGGAAACAAAAAGGTAAATTTGTTAAAAGGGTTGTTGTTGTTTGTTGTTATGTGCCGTCGAGTCGTTTACGACTCATAGCAACCCTATGTACAGCAGCCCTAAACCCTGCTCTATCCTGTGCCAATCGCACTGCCTCTGACACATCCATCCTGATTACCCCAGTCACTGAATTAATCCATTTCATAGAGGGTCTTCCCCTCTTGTTCCGACTCTCCACCCTCCCAAGCTTGATGTCCTTCTCCAAGGACCTGTCCCTCCTTGCAACATGCCCAAAGTATGTCAGACGAATCCCCAGAATCCTTGCCTCCATGGAGTAGCTTAGTTTAACCCTCTCCAGGATGAATCTGTTTGTTTTCTTGGCAGTCCATGGTACATTCAATAGTCTTCTCCAGCACCACAGCTCAAAGGCATCCACTCTGCTTCTGTCCTCCCTAGTCATTGTCCAACTCTCTGATGCATAACAAGTGATTGCAAAGACCATGACCTGTATCTAAGCCTGTATGGCACACCTTAGTCTCCAGAGAGACACCTTGGTAAGGGTAAGTGGTGAAAAATTAATTTGAATTGTGTGAAGATAGTATTTTTTTATGATACTATTTTTCAATGTAAAATTTACTTATATTGATTATTGTACTCTTGAGCAAGAGTATATTTTGAGCGGGAGTATATTTTTATAAGTCTGTGTTGAAATATTTAAGGGTAAAAAGGAAGAAATAAGGCTGAATTTTTTACTCCAGTAGTTAAGATACATACTAGATGCAGTACAGCATATGTCCACAAGATGACACTGTCGCACCAACTTATCAGGTTTGCGTCGGTGTGACTTCTTTCACCAAAAGATGGCTAGTTAGGCTAATTCCCACTTAAGATACCCACTACCAGGGACCTCTTGTGGCCTAGTGATAAGTGATTGCACTGCAATATAAAAGGCATATGGCTTGAATCCAGCAGCTGCTTCGTGAGAGGATGGACAATCTTCCGTGTAATTAGTGCCTCTGAAAACCCACTGGAGGGTCAGCTATGGGTCAGTTCTGACTCCATGGCACACAGCATACTCACAACAATCTGTATGCTGAGCAACTCATTCAAGAAGCTGGGCTTCATGAAGATGAATGTGGTATTAGGGCTGGAGGAAGACCCACCAGCAACCTTTTAACACTGATAACCTTGCTCACTGAGGGTGAGAACTTGAAACGTTTGCTGCAGAAGATGAAAGGCAATGGTCTTCAATATGAATTACATCTCAACATCAAGAAGACAAAAATCTTTACCACTGAGTTGACAGGGAACGTCAGTATAGATGGAGAAAAGACTGACATGGTCAACATTTTCACCTTTCTTGAATACATAATCAACACCCTGGGCACCAGCAGACAAGAATCAAAAGACGTGTTGTTGTTGTTATGTGCCATCAAGTTGACTAAAACTTATAGTGACCCTGTGACTAACAGCTGTAAACCCTGCCTTAGTCTAAGTCAACCTCACCATCTCTGACACACCTGCCCCCATTGCCAAGTCACTGTGTCAATCCATCTCATCTAGGATCTTCCTTTCCTGCAGTGATCCTCTACCCTTCCAAGAATGATAACCTCCAAGGACTGGTCCCTCCTGAAAACATTCCCAAAGCATATGACATTCTTTGCCTTCAAAGAGCAGTCTGGTTTCATCCTCTCCAAGACAGACCTGTTTGTTCTCTTGTCAGTCCATGTAATGTTCAGTATGGTTCTCCAGGACCACAACTCATCAATTCTTCTGTCATCCTTACTCACTGTCCAGCTCCCAAATGCGTAGTGAGCAATTAAGAAGACCATGGCCTGAATCAGGCATACCTTAGTCTCTAGACTGACATTGTTGCTCTTTAGCATTCTGTATCTTGATTTCCTGTCTGCTGATGTCAAGGGTGTTAATTGTGGATACAAGCAAGATGAAATAGGTAACAACTTCAGTCTTTTCTCCATATATCATGTTGATACCTATTAGCCCAGTTGTGAGGATTTTTGTTTTCTTGAGGTTGAAATGCAGTTCCTACTGAAGGCTGCAGTCCTTGATTTTTGCAGCAACCCCTTCAAATCCTCCTCAGTTTTGTCCAGCAAAATTGTGTCATCTGCATAGTACACATTGTTGATGAGTTTTCCTTCAATCCTGAAGCCATATTATTCTTCATAAAGTACAGCCTCCTAAATTATCTGTTAAGCATGTAGATTGAAAAGGTATGGAGAGAGAAGACCTTTATTTTATTTTATTTTTGGTGAGTTGACTCTTTAGAAAATAAAAAATGCTAATAGTTGGAGAAGATCTTTTGCAAGAGATGTATTGGAAAATTTGCTGTCAAGAACCTCTCTCATTAGAAAATAAGAATTCATATTATACAAAAGAAGTGATCCTGGAGGACACCTGAGGGAAATATCTCAGGCACAAAAGGACAAATATTGCATAATGCCACTGTTATAAAACAGGACTAACATGGGGAGTTGGGATAAAACTAAGAAAAGAGGGAATAAATTATGAATACTGCATTGGAGCAGATGAGGAAAAGAACTGTTTAAAAGGAAAATATGATTAGGTGTTATTTGTATGACAACAGTCCAGAGTAAGAGCTGCAGAGCAAAGTGGACTGGGGGCAGGAGGAGGAGGAAATTGGGGATAGGGAGGAAAATGTGCAACAATGAATGAATGGAAATCCAAGTTTTCTGTAAACTTTCATTAAAATATCAATTTAAATTTTTTTTTAATAAAGAACCTCTCCAAAGTGCTAAGGAGCAGTGATGTCAGTAACGACTGTGCTACACCTGATTCAAGCCGTGGTCTTTTTCATCACTTGTTATGTATCTGAGAGATGGATGATGACTAAGAATGATAGAAGACCTAATGCCTTTGACATGTGACATTGGTGGAGAGTACTGAATATCCCGTGGACCAGCAGAAGAACAAACACATATATTTTGGAGAAAGTGAAACCAGGGTGCTCCTTAGAGACAAAAATTGGTGAAACTTCATCCCATATACTCTGGGCATGTTGTTAGGCGGGGCCGCTCTTTTGAGAAGGACTACATGCTTGGAAAGGTCACCAAAGGAGCGGAAGACCCTTAATGAGACGGCTTGACACAGTGACTGCAACAATGGGCTCAAGTGTGTCAGGGATGGTGAGGATGGCAGAGGAGAGGGCACTGTCCGTCTGTTGTTCCGAGGCTTGCTATGAGGTATGGTCTACTTGACAGCACCTATAAACAACATACACACTATTATCCAGTCAGTTTGAACTCATGGAGCCTTATAGGACTGGGTAGAACTACCCCAGAAGGATTTCCAACCTACAAAACCTTACGAAAGCAAACTGACACATCTTGCTCCTGTGAAGCAACTCAAGTTCAAATCATTGACCATTTAGTTAGCAGGTAAGTGCTTTGACCATTTCGCCACCAGGGCCCCTCATTATGGCTAGTTGTTGTTGTTGTTGTTAGATGCCATTGAGCATGACTCATAAAGACCTTATGAACTAAAGATCTAAACTCTGTCTATCCTGCACCATCCTCACACTTCCGACACACAAGAGCTCATTGCAACAGTCATGTTGTCAATCCATCTCAACCCACCAGGCTGAGGGTCTTCCTCTCCTTTGCCGACCCTCCACCCTTCCCAGCATCATGTCCTTCTCCAAGAATAACCCCTCCTAGCAACAAGTCCAAAGTATGTGAGGTGAAGTTTCATCATTCTTGCCTCCATAGAGCTCTTCAGCTGAACCCTCTGCAAGATGTATTTGTTCTTTTGGCTGTCCACGAGATGTTCAGTGCTCTCCTCAGCTCAAAGGATTCAGTTCTTCTTCTGTTGTCTTTATTCACTGTCCAGCTCTCAGATGCATAGCAAGTGATCTGAAAGATTATGGCTTGAATGAGAAGCACCTTAATGCTCAAACTGGCATCATTACTTCTCAATAACTTGGAGACTGCAGATTTTCCCAGTGCAATGCATTTCCTTATTTCCTGACTGCTGGTACCTAGGGTGCTCATTGTGGATCCAACCAAGATGAACTTGTTGACAGTTTCAATCTCCTCTCCATCCATCATGATGCAGCCTTTGGTCCAGTGGGAAGACTCTTTGATTTCTTGACATTGAGATGTAATCCATATTGAAGGCTGCAATCCTTGATCTTCTGCAACAAGTTCTTCAGGTCTCCTCACTTTTAACAAACAAGGTTGTGCCATCTACATAATGTAGATTTTTGATGAGTCTCCTTCCCATCCTCTTCATAGAGTCCAGCTTCTCAGGTAATTTGCTCAGCATACGGATTAAATAGGTTTGGAGAGAGGCTACAACTCTGACACACTCCCTTCTTAATTTTAAACTATGCAGCTAATGATGACAGAAGAATCAATGCTTTTGAGTTGTAGTGCTGGAGAAGAGTCTTGAACATACCATGGACCACCAAGAAAACAAATAGGTCTGTCTTGGAGAGGATGAAATAAAGTTTATCCTTGGAGACTAAGATTTTTGAAGCTCCATCTTACATACTTTGGGTATGTGGCCAGGAGGAACATGTCTTTGGATAAGGACAACATGATTGAAAGGTGGAGGACCAGCACAGGTGAGGAAAACTCCAAATGAGATGGATTGATACAGTCAGTAACTGGGGCCAGGGGGGTATGTGTGTCAGAGTCAGTGAGACTGTCTCAGGACTTGCCAGGCTTCAGAGCTGTTGTACATAGGGTTGCTATGAGTCACAGGCAACTCAACAGCACATAACAATGACTGTGTTCTTCTCTGTCACACAACAGCCAGATATAGGTTTCACATGAGCACAATTAAGTTCTCTGGGACTTTCATCCTTTTCAATGTCAGTCACAACTTGTTATGATCCACACAGTTAAAAGCCTTTGCATAGTCAATAAATCACAAATATTCTTCTGGTATTCTTTACTTTCAACCAAGATCAATCAGATGACATTAGTAATGATATCCCTGGTGCCACAGACTCTTGTAAATCCTGCTTGAAATTCTGGCAGTTCTTTATATATATACTGTTCCAGCCATTTTTAAAATAACCGTTGGCAGTATTTTGTTTGCATGTGATATTAATGATATTGTTCAATAGTTTCCACATTCTGTTGGATCACCTTTCTTGGGAATGGGAACAAATATGGACCTATTCCAATCTGTTGGTCAGGCAGCTGTTCTCCAGCTACTCCATCCATTTCCTGGCATAGACGAGTGAGTGCTTCCAGTGCTGCATCTGTTAATTGAAAGAATTCAATGGTATTCCATCAATTCCTGGAGACTTGTTTTTTGCTAATGCCTTCAATGCAGCTTCCACTTCCTCCTTCATTTCTGTTGGCTCCTGTTCATATGGTACTTTTTTTGTTTTTCAGTCTCAATCAGTTCTTTCTGGTACAGTGATTCTGTATACTCCCTCCATCCTCTTTTGATCCTTTCTGGGTCGTTCAATATATTGCCCACAGTATCTTTCAGTATTGCAAATTGAGGTTTCATTTTGTTTTTCAGTTCTCTCCACTCAGCTTGATAAAGGCAGAGCAAGTTCTTCCCTCTTTATTCTCAAATTCCAGTTTGGAGCCCACTGTGTGAAACAGTTGGATTCTGAATAATAGGTTGTTTTTATTTAATTGAAAGTCTTATGTAAACTGGTCATTTTTAAAAATTTTGTTAACAATCAAATGTAAGCTTACTGGGTATTTAGGTTTAGTTAATCAGCTGTGGGCTGGAAGTCTCTTTTTTATTTTTTTATTTTTAATTTTTTTAGGGTTTCCAGTCATTCATTGTTGCACTTTTCTCCCTACC